>NW_006800097.1:881625-883346 GCF_000485575.1 Poecilia formosa
GGTGGCTCCCGACATTCTGTCTGGTGGCTCCCGACATTCTGTCTGGTGGCTCCCGACATTCTGTCTGGTGGCTCTCGACATTCTGACTGGTGGCTCCCGAATGTCTGGTGGCTCCCGACTGTCTGGTGGCTCCCGACTTTTTGGTGACTCTCCACTTTTTGGTGGCTCTCGGCTGTCTGGTGGCTCCCAACTTTTTGGTGGTTCTCGACTTGCTGGTGGCTCTCGACTCTGGTGGCTCACGACTGTCTGGTGACTCACAGCTGTCTGGTGGCTCCCAACTTTTTGGTGGCTCTCGGCTGTCTGGTGGCTCCCAACTTTTTGGTGGTTCTCCACTTTTTGGTGGCTCTCGACTCTGGTGGCTCTCGACTCTGGTGGCTCCCGACTGTCTGGTGGCTCCCGACTGTCTGGTGGCTCCCAACTTTTTGGTGGTTCTCCACTTTTTGGTGGTTCTCCACTTGCTGGTGGCTCTCGACTCTGGTGGCTCTTGATATGCTGGTGGCTCCCCACTCGTGGGTTGCTCTCGACTCGTCGGTGGTTCCCGACTTGCCGGTGGTTCCGAACTCGCCGGTGGTTCCCGACTTGCTGCTGCCTAACGACTCGCTGGTGGCTCTCGAGTCTCTGCTGGCTCGTTGGCGGCTCTTGACTCTCTGGTGGCTCTTGACTCGCTGGTGGCTCACTGTTGGCTTCTGACTCACTGGTGACTCTCGAGTCACTGGTGGCTCGTTGGTGGCTCTCGACTTTCTGGTGGATCTCTACTGTCTGGTGGATCTCTACTGTCTGGTGGCTCTCTACTGTCTGGTGGCTCTCTACTGTCTGGTGGCTCCCGACTGTCTGGTGGCTCCCGACTGTCTGGTGGCTCCCGACTGTCTGGTGGCTCTCGACTGTCTGGTGGCTCTCGACTGTCTGGTGGCTCTCGACTGGTGGCTCTTGATACGCTGGTGGCTCCCCACTCGCGGGTTGCTCTCGACTCGCCTGTGGCTCTCAACTCACCGGTGTTTCCCGACTCATCGGTGGTTCCCGACTTGCTGCTGTCTAACGACTTGCTGGTGGCTCTGGAGTCTCTGGTGGCTCGTTGGTGGCTCTCAACTCTCTGGTGGCTCTTGACTCACTGGTGACTCTCGAGTCACTGGTGGCTCGTTGGTGGCTCTCGACTTTCTGGTGGATCTCTGTCTGGTGGCTCTCGACTTTCTGGTGGCTCTCGACTCTGGTGGCTCCCCACTCGCGGGTGGCTTTCGATTCGCCGGTGGCTTTCGACTCGCCAGTGGCTCTATACTCGCCGGTGGCTCTCGACTCGCAGGTGGTTCCTGACTTGCGGCTGCCTAACGACTTGCTGCTGCCTAACGACTCGCTGGTGGCTCTCGAGTCTCTGGTGGCTCGTTGGTGGCTCTTGAGTCGCTGGTAGCTCTCGACTCTCTGGTGGCTCTTGACTCGCTGGTGGCTCTCGAGTCTCTGGTGGCTCGTTGGTGGCTCTTGAGTCGCTGGTAGCTCTCGACTCTCTGGTGGCTCTCGACTCTCTGGTGGCTCTTGACTCACTGGTGGCTCTCGAGTCTCTGGTGGCTCGTTGGTGGCTCTTGAGTCGCTGGTAGCTCTCGACTCTCTGGTGGCTCTCGACTCTCTGGTGGCTCTCGACTTTCTGGTGGCTCTCGACTGTCTGGTGGCTCCCCACTTTTTGGTGGCTCCCGACCTTTTGGTGGCTCCCGACCTTTTGGTGGCTCCCGACA
>NW_006800097.1:884929-961656 GCF_000485575.1 Poecilia formosa
ACTTTTTGGTGGCTCCCAAGTCGCTGCTGGTTCTCGACTTGCTGTTGGTTCTCGTCTCACTGCTGGCTCCCGACTCACTGGTGGCTCGCTGGTGGTTCTCGACTCTCTGGTGGCTCCCGACTAGAAAATTCCTGCAGAAATTTTAAGGGGCCTGCCAAAGTGTGCCCATCACTTTAGTCCCAGTGTTTTAGTTTTGTCCTGATAAATAGATCCATGCTGGTCTAACATACATATCTTAAGTTGTCAAGTATGTCATAGGGATATACATGAACTGACAAACAATTGAAATGCAATGGTCCGAGACCGACGACTATAAGCTTCGTACATTTTGTTCTCACTCATGGTTCAAATTTAAAAAACATGAAGAAAGTTGGTAATTCTTTATTTCTAAAAAAATTAAAATTTCATACTAAGGATTTTAATTTACACTCAAAAATTCAGAGAATGTAAGCAACACATGAATAGTCACAGGAAAATGTATTCTTCCCACAATACATTGTGAGATCTGATTCAGCACTGTGAGACTACTCACTGCCTCTGTCTAGGACCTGTTGCTATGGTAATTAATTATCTGCACCTGGGCAGGCTCTCTCTGTTAGACGGGATGCTGGTTTCTATACTTGAGACACCTAGCGTCGGTCTCCAGGACCCTGACAAAAAACCATAAGCCCTAGGAAAATTTTGAAAACATTTTACGGGAGCAGGCATGTGTATCTATGTCATGACCAACTTTGAGATCAATAGGCCGCTATTTGTGCCTGTGAGGGGGAATTAAAAAGAGTTTTGGAGTCAGACCTCCACTGTGCTGTGTGTGTGTTTCAGAGAGAAATGTTAGTGATTCTGAGAGACACTCGACCCAAAGTTTTCTCGTTTTTCTAAATTTATGTCGCCATTTTTACACAGAATCCCAATAAAAGTAATAGCCCGGATGCCGGGATCAAGCCGCATGTTTTGATACCTTTTTTGTGGGGTTTCTTGCAGCGGTACGAGCCGCATTAACGGTGACGGAAGAATAATAAATAATAAAGAGACATTCTATTGGGTGTAGAACAATAGCTGCCTGCCATGCAATGCATGGAGGCAGTGACTGACTAGCTCTGCAAGTCAGTCACAGCTCTCCATATGCATTGCTATGGGCAGGCCCCAATTAATAATGGATTTTTGAATATTTAGCTCCAGTCTTACTTTCTCACATTTATGCAGTGGGTGATTGTCAGAGGCTCACAGTTATTATAGGTCATTTAGTCGGTCTGAAGCCTTGACAGTCTGAATGTTTAGACAGCTCAACATTTCAGCTTTTCAACCGCGTCTCTCAGAAATGAGTTCAGCCTGTTCAGGTCATTTCTCATTAAACTAAAAATACAGCAATTTGAACTTGATTTTTACCTCAATGTGAACTTTGGATTTAAAAAGTTTGAATTTGCCTAGGAAAGACTAACACTTCACACGGTTTCTTTATATGCTTCAGGTTTTGAATGTCTCAGTGGTCTTGCTGGGTATGAAGAGGAAACAGGCCTATCGCTTCTGCATTAGCATATTTGCATGAACATGCAGCTGTGTTTGCATACGGATATTTGAATACATACAAATCATGTTGAGCACTTTTGACCCAAAGTCAGCTGTTGTGATGTGGGGAGCTACCTGTGCTGAATTTTTGCAGGTTTCCACTGGCTGTTTAAAATGAGTACATTGCTCGATGTTCCACTGAAAGGTCCAGTAAAGCTGAATGATGAATATGAAAGTAATGGAACTGAACAGCATGTTTCTAGTTCTGTTGCTTTTGGAGGTAAAATTGGGCTGGAAAACTCCAGTTGTTAAACTGCAAATATCATATTTACAATATCATTTCCTTTGCTGCATTTGATTTAGGAGAATATCTCGTGGTGTCATTTTCATGCAAATCATCAACCAGTCATCATTAAGTGTAGTTTTGGGCCTGTAAAGTCAAAGAAAAACTTCTTAAGGAGGTTTGAACACAAAAAGGACAACATTATATGTTTCTATAAACACAGAATGATAACACCTTCCTCTTTTCTGAACAATAATCTAGAGTTCCATACGATTTTTAGCTCTTGCTGTTGCAACAACTATGACAGGATCAATTTATGTGCAATTCATGCTCAGCAAAGGCTGTTCTGCATAACGAATTAGCAATTTGTACCTTCAAATTAAAAAGCCTTGTGCATAATTTATTTCCCCTGGTGCTGTATGCGCCTTCTCTGCTGTTTCAGATCCCGACACAAAACTGAACTGCCGACTGGAGAACGTAACCTTCGGATTTAAAAAGCCACAGTAAGCTTCAGGTATCGATCCAGACCCATGTTGGCCTCGCTTTGAGGATCAGAAGACGCATTTTATTTTTTCTGATGGTTACTGAGCAATGGCTGCTCAATAAAACCTCAGCCAGGTTTGATAAATGCAGTCAATACTCCATCTAAACTCCTTAGTTTACTATAATATTCCCTCCTGTGACCACAGATGATCCCCTTTGCCCTCGAGCCTCATCACCACATTGAGCTGATTTGACTCCAAGGCTGCTAACGATGTCATGGAGTGCTCACTCGTGTTTATCGCAACTGTGAGATGCAGCAGTGTTCATGATTTATCCTCATTAGATTCCAGTGTTGGTTGTCAACAAGAATTATCATGCAAAGGAAGTAAGGCTAAGTGCATGTGCACAAACCGGCATCAGAGGAGGGTTAAAGAAGGACTTTATTAGATTGCCTTGAATTATCCTTAATTGTATTACTGTTCTGTTCTGTGAATGCAAACTAGTCTGTAAGCCGCAAAGGTTAACAAGACTAAATTTAAGAGAAAAGTTTTTGTTCTTTAAAGGCCATCTTCTGCAGTTGATGTAGTTTTTGCGCCAGAGTTCATTTTCTAGGTTTTATGAAGTTTTTTTTTTTTCCAAGGTGGTCTGCGGAGATTTTCCTGTTTGTTTTATTTTTCCTTGTATTCAACCCAGTATGTGTTTAAAAAAAAAAAAAAAAAAAAAAAAAAAAAAAACTTCTACAGGACAGAAGGAAGAAAGTCTATTCAAATCTTAGTATTTTACAGGAATATTCATTGGGGTTTAAGAGAAAATCCAGCACAGACACGACACAGGACGTGAGATAATCATCATGCTGTTGCCTGGCTGTAGACCCAAGTCTCCTAAGGTCTAACATTAAGGGTAAAGTCCTGTTCTCTTATCAATCTTCTGCATTTTTAAGATAAAATCAGCCTAAGAAATATTTAAGATAAGTTAGAACATTTGTGTTTAATTCAATTATTACCCAAATATACATTTTTTTTTCTGTTGTGTTTAGAAACAATAGTGGTTCATCCCTTTTGTTGTTAAGGTTTATTTTTAAATGTAAAATGAAGCAGGCAAATCCAAAGATATCTAAAATCCTTAAAATAACTTGAACAAGTAAAAAAATATACTAAGATCACTTTAAAAATTGTTTGATGCCAAATGCAAAGAACGATGAGACGACTCAAGACTTCAGCCCCTTTAACCACTTTTTAACCAAGTTGAATAATAAACTGTACTTGACTGCATTGTTTGATCAACTTGGAGTGTAATTGACTTGGAAACTGTCTGTATTATTGGATTTAATTAATTATGTTTGCAAAATGCCTTGAGACAACATTGGTTGTGAATGTGTGCAATATAAATAAGCTGCAGTCAAATGAAAGCAAATTGAATTTGTTTTTAACAAAGTGTTCTTTGCTCTCAGGCCTTAATACACTGAAAGAAATGACTCTCAAGAACAAAGATTAGGTGGACATGGACGTGGTATATAGAAGTATTTGGCCATTTGCACATTTCATTTGCCTTTGCTTTGGCTTCACATCATCAAACTAACAACAATAACCTGAGTAAACGAAGAAGACATTTGTAAATGGAAATGAATATGGGCTTATATTTTCTGTTTTTTTTCTTCATGATAAGTTAATGTTTTGTATGTTTCCATCATACAGGTGCTGAAGTATTTCCTGTTGTCTGGTCAGACTTTTCACTGTGAGGAAATATCCCTGCAGCATTTCCCACTGGGCCACAATCCACATATTTGCTGAATAACAGTCAGCTTGTTTAACCACACTCTGTGATGACTTACCTTCCCAAATGAGTTTTATAATTTTCTGCTCCTTTAATCAAAACCATTGTTGTTGGGACCACATTTCCTGTTACTCAGCGAGGTGCAACAGTTCAACAAAGTCTGCAAGCTCTCCTAATTGCTTTCTCCAGTGTTTGTTTTAGAAATCCAATTTGCAAGGTCACTTTGTAATCATTTCATCAAATTTGAGTGATTCCACCTTTCTTCCATTCCATGTAAAACAATGACATTAATTACAAAGTTCTGAGTCATATCTTATAAAATAACAATGATGGATTATATAAACTTGCATCACGTTTCTTCCAAAAATACTGATTCCAGAGGTTATGTTCTGAAATAGACTTAAAACTAAGTCTTAAATATATGCAAATGCTAAAACATTAACTCCTTGGTGATTAATGAATACCTCCTGCATCACATTAGAGTATAAACTGTCTGAATACAGTTTTGTTTGCCAGGTTTATGCGTTAAACTTAAACCTGCAGGTGTATAATTTCAGATTACAGCTGTCCTGGGGATGTACTGCAGTCCAGGAAAGCGAAGGTATGCTGCCAGGTCAGTCTAATTAGACATTAGGGAGCAGCTAAGGGCACGCTACATGCAGGACAGACCTTTAAATAAAGGGGGAAAAAAACCAAATGTCCCATTTAACACTCTTGTTTGAATTATTTAAATATGCTCTGGGTTTAGTTTTGGGACACTGAACTTTAGCACAAGCACTGACCTTCTGCATTTTATGAAAATGAAGTTGAGCTGTTTAGTCAAACCAGAAAATGAATCCTTAAAATGTAACATTACTCATTTCAAAGTGTTTTTTTAAGATAAAAATTCATTGTGTTGAAAATTAAAATTTACTTCAAAATTTTAGTGCTTTACAAACGTTTTGCTACTCTGTGAAGTTGTCACATTACAACCATATATTTCAGTGTATTTTATTATGATTTTTGTGCCAAACAAACACAAAGAAACTGGGACAATGAAAGAAAAAAGTGATTCTCAAAGGTCTGTTGTGCACATGCATCCAAGCCCATTTGTCAACACTTTCTGAATACCTACTGTATTTGCTGCAGTTAGCAAGTCGCTTGGGATACGTCAACACATCCAGAGAGCCATTCTTCTTTGCCAATCTGCTGAAGCTTAGTCAAATGGTGAGCATCTGTGAACATTAACGTTAAAGTATTTCCAGAGATTCTCGTTTTTAAGCCAGGATTTCGTGAAACATGCATAATCCTTGCTCTGGCTGTGTGGTTGGCATGGTGTCGTACTCGAAGGTGAATCTCTCCTCTCTCAAGTCTTCTACACCTTCCAACTGATTTTCCTCCCTGACTGCACTCCATTCATCTTCCCGTCAACTCTGACCAGGTTCCCTGAACTTCACAGCTTGATGCTGCTGTGCTTAGGCTGATGGGCAATGAGGCAGTTTTCTGCCTCACACAGCATTCTGCATGTAGGCCAGAAAGTTTAACCTTGGTTCCATGTTGCCAGAGCACATCCCTCCACTTGGCTGATTTTGCTGCAGTGGCTTTACTACAATGTTATCAACTATCTCAACAAAACAGTTGATCTGAATGCATATAGTTTTTGGATTTTTACTGAATTGAATTCTCATTGTTCTCAATTCTAATGACTTTTGACTTGATCTGCTTTGCATTGCTTAAAGTTTCCATGGAGCATCTTCAGACATTACGAGTGTCGCCTTTAGTTGGAGCATAAACCAACTGTTTTTGCAAACTTGTTTTAATTAAACAGTGAAATCAAGGATTTAATCAAACCCCATTCCAGTTGTTGGATGGTAAAATTAAATCCGAGGTCAAATTTTACTGCATGGATCTTAAATGGCTATCTTTGGCTTTTAATTAGACTCTAATTATACCAAGAAGTTAAACACAGCAATGCAACAAAATTAAAGTTTCCTCCTTGTTAAATGAAGTCAGTAAAGGTTTATGAATGTGCCAATAAAACATCTACATTCAGGATACCCTGCCTCAGCGAGTCGCACGCCTGCAAACTCAGGCTGCACCACAGAGAGCAAAGTATTTATTTCACACAGAGCTTGATAGATTTTCAAATTAAACTGGTGACTTTGGAATAAGGCGGTGATGTGGAGTGTGAAGAAGCTCAGTGATCCGGCGTTACTGTAAATGTTCCTTCTCTAATGACTGTTTATGGAAGGCTGCCTGAGTGAATGAATGTTAATGACTTTGAGGAAAAAGCTTTTTGAAGGAGGTTCTCCGCTTGTACAAATACAGAGGCTCAGTCTTCCTCAGCTCGGCTCCTACCTCAGAGTAATGGTCTTTAGCTGTGGACACATGGACATTTCAAAATGTAGATGGATAGAGATGAAGAAAGTTCAGGAAAATACAAATGTTTCTGAATTTAATCAATCAGGAGCAGGGATGGTAAAGATGTATTTAGATTTAGACACACACAGGAATTTCCCCCCAAGCATAAACACACACATATGCACCCGAAATGCTCCCAATCTTCTTCGTCACGCCCCATTTCCCATCTCATATCTCAGCTGAACCATATCACTTTTTGTATTGCAACAGATTTGTTTGTCACATACTGTAATTAAGAATGTGTTGCCCCTGAGAGTGGTTCGCCTCTCCATCAGCGCTGTGCATGCTCTTTGGCTAATTACAATGCCGTCATGGCACATTGACATGAATGAGGAGAAACGCAGGGCAACACATTGTTGTTAGGAAGAGCTCCAAATGTAATTTGCACATTGCTGCAGTTGCAGGGTGAGAACATTTGATGTCACGTTATAGATGTGAACATCAAGGCAAAGTTTCACTGATGTCAAAACTGAGTTTCATCAGAAAAGACATGGTTTCATAAAAAGACACTGAACTTTTGGCTGAATAAATTCTGAATAAATGCGGTTGAATGGATTTCCTTACAGTCAGACTCGGTAAGTTAGTAGTTGTCTGATTGTGAAAGAAGATGCAACTTTCTGATCTTTTCTCCCTCTTTTGGGGTTCATTTGCCTCGACCAGCACTTTCTCTGGTGCAGTGTGCTGTTTGTGTGTTGTCATGGAAACTGATGCCCTGTTGTTGGGGATTCTGGCAATAGCGGTGCAGCTCTTACCCTACGAGGTGGATGAGGTGATTCTAAGTTTTACATAAAAAAAAAAATAAAAAAAAAATTCTATTCATGTTAATCTGTATCTCTGTGTGCAGCATTGAAACCTTTTCAGAATTCAAACAGCTTGTAAAGCTTTTCTGCATTTGAAAAGTGGATGGTTGTGCACTTAGCATGTAATTATAGGGGTTTTGAGCAGGTTCTGTTATGGAAAAGAAGTTTGTTTTAGGAACAATGCTGAAGAATGGAGGAAAAGTTATTTGCAGAATCACCTTGCTTGACTTTTTGGGGGCCTTTGCTGTACGTCTGGATGCTCATGGGGAGGGAGTGCTTGTTTGCATGTGCTGGGCCACATCTGACAGCCGTATCCTTTTACATTAGTATTCTGTTCCAATGGTAGTCTGAGTATGCATGCTGCAGAGCTGTTTTAGGACACAACTGTGTGTTTGTGGTCCAGGTATTACTCAGGCTGTGGGGACCTAAATCTCCTTATACAGACATGTTATGAAGATAAAAACTCAGGTTCTTAGCATAAATTGTTTAAATTTAGGGCTAAGCTCGGGTTTAGCATTTGAATTTGACAAATGATAGGTTCAAATTGGGTTCCAGGAGATGAATGTGAATTAATTCAATGTTTTCTGAATCCATGAGCACACAGCTCTGTGTCTGCACACACATCAGTGTTGGTGCAGATCACTGACAGTGAAGAATAATTTTAAAATTTCCACAAAATTATAGTCGCTTCATGCTAAAAAAATGCATGCCTGTATATCTCTGGGTGGCACTACCTAAAGAAAGATGAGCTTACACACACACACACACACACACACACACTCACACTCGCACTGATTTAAGCTGCTTCTCTACATCGACGAGCAGCTCAGCTGGAGCTCAGTGTAAGCTTTATGGTGTGAGTGTTTGTTTGCTAAAGCATGCCCCAAGCTGCCAAAGAATGGCCAGATTATGAATGAGGTGGTGATCTGAGAAAATAAAACAAGCATGGAGAGACATGAGAGGCAAATCTGGCAAAGAACAGGCTGTAAAGAATTAAAGAGAGTGAGAAAAAGCTGCTGCACTGAAACCAAGGATTTGTTGAGTTGAGGGGAAAAAGAGAAAGATGTCTAATTCCCCAACTATTTATACAAAACAAATGCAAGAAAACCTTAAAAAGGTCAATAGGAAGATTTGTTAATGCATATGGCAAATCTCAACACATTAAAAATAATGAACATCTTAACAGGAACAGCTGTTCTACAAAACTAGACTAAAGAGACCTTGGGGGAAAGAAAAAGCCAAATCCTCCAAACACTGTGGAATATTAAGATTAGTATTATTGTCCCCCTGAGTGAACATGTGGTTGGTCTGTTCAGCCTTAAGGAGAAATAAAGGAGCAATGAAGAAGTAGGTACACTTTCCATGTTTATTGCACTTAACTTTTCAAATAACTAAGCATCCTATTTTAAAAAAGTCAATAGTTCATTGTTCAGTTTAAGTTATTTAGGGGTACGTTTATAGGTATTAGACCTTTGAGGATTTTTAGAGCAAATTGTTTAGGAGCCAATGTAATTTTCTGTCCTTTTTTTGTTTTACCGTTGTGTGTTTGAGTTTTTTCATTGGGTTTTGTTATTTTATGTGTTCCTTAGTTCTTATTATCTGCCTTGTTTCTATTTTTACTTCAGTTTTCCAGTGATTCCAGTTAAGTTTATTTCTTGTGTCTGGTCCTTTTCTTAGTTACTCTAGTTTTTATTTTTCTTATGTCTAGTTGTTTCTTCAGATTCATTTCCTTTTCCCCAGTGTGCTCTCCCTGTGTCACTTCCTCTTCCTCTCTCTCTTCATCCTGCCTTCTGCTCTCTTCCCACACCTGCAACCCATCAGTTCATCAGCCTGTCTTTTCTTCAGGATTCACCCTCCCAGTACATTAGCACCTCATTCTCAATTCCTCCTTGTTGGTTCCTCCCATCAAATCTTGTTTAATCCTGTGTATTCTGTTACGTCCCTGTTGATCCTGTCATTTTTGTTATATTCTGACTCCCTGCATACTTCAGTTTTTTTTGGTGTAAGTTGTTGCTTTTTAATTCCTTATTAAATCTTCAAAATAAACTCAGTCTCAGCCTTGCCAGGCTCAACCTGCTGCATTTGGGTCCAACACCAACACTCATCACACTATTAGGGTAAAAACAGCTCAGATGAATCAAAAAGAATGTTTTCAGTAGTCTACAGAAACATCAATAATAAACCATAAAGGTAGTTAAGATCCAACAACTAAAGTTTTATTGCTGGTCATTTCCTTCTCTGCTTTGCTTTTTGCTTTGTAGGCTGAGGCCATTTGGAAACAATAATGTCCAGTTTAGTCAGATTTTGTCTGCATGTAACTGTCACCATCCACATAGGTCCAGAGAACATTTCTAACACGGATGTAACATAAAGACACACAGCTTCTCTCTGCTACCCACAAGGCTTATTGTGAGAGCAAAAGCTCAGCTTGTAATAGCAGATTTACATGAGTGCCCACTTCTCAAAATAACCCACATGACTTTAAATCTTTTATTTGGTGAAAATGTAATTGTTTGACAACCATAATTTCTGAGTATTAAATTAGAAGATGAAACTCGATTTCCATGTCCGTGTTTTGATCAAGAAGCTGAAGGAGCCGATTCAAACGGTGTTAAAAGCTGGCCTAGTTTTTGTCTTCAGATAGAAAAAAGCTTTTGACTGCAATAGTTTGATCAGATGTGTTATGTGGCAAAACCATTTATTCAGTTATAAACCTAAAACATATGTTATGTTTTAGGCTCATACAGTGGTGTCCAATCAAAACGTCTTTAAAGCAAAATACAAAATGTAAACAAATACAAAAATTCACAAATGTAACTGACTAAAAATGATGGTTACCTCAATTTATATTCATCCTTTTTGTTTTCATTTCATAATAAAAATCATGAAATAAAGGTTAAGAGAGGTCTATATCTAATATCTTACCCAGTATTCATTTAAAAGAAAAAAAAATTGCAGTTAAGTTTAATCAAAACATTTTTAAGATGTTAAAATGCAGATGTTAAATAATGGTTTGAATTTAGCCGTTTTAAAAAGGTTGTTGATTTGTAGACTGTGAAATGAGATGTCTGCCTTTGAAATGAACTAATCAACCATAATGAAAATGGTGTATTTATACAATATGTGATGGATTTTAGTTAATTACCTTTGCAGTATTTCGAGATTTAATTAATATTAGAAACTATATTTCCTTAAAATGTTTTTTATCTACATTATTCATCATCTTTCTGAGTGTTTTTGTCATTCTGATGTTATAGCTACATATTTTTTGACATCAAAAAGTTTGTAAGACATTTTCTGACTCCACATCAACCAGTGATAAAATCCCATGTTTCCAGTTACATTGTGTATCACGTACTGCTGGTTGTTTGTTTTTGTGGTATGGATAAGAACAAAAGTTTGATGTTTTGGGTGAAATATTTATGTTTCAAGGAATTTAGTTATTAAACCTAAAGGTGAGGCAATGTCTAATGTTCTCAGAACTTTGTGTTTGGTATTTTGGAAATTACAAACATGCCTTTTCCCATGCAATAAAATATTCAGTCTCCAAATTTGAAATTCATATCACACATCCCTGGTCCAGGTGGTTATTCCTCCCTTCAATACCTGTTTGCAAACAGTTAGGTGTAGATTTTGCTTGTTTTACCATCATTTGAAATTATATAAAATTAAAGAAGCTAAATTTCGATCAAGGCTTTCAGCTATCCTCTCCCTTCTTCTCCATGCACGTCTTTTTTCCCCTCTCTCTCGTTTTAGGCTCCGTGTTAAACCAAAGAATGATTACAGGGAGGCAAAGCTTCATATGTTTTCAGCTTTCTGGGATGCAGGACTGAATCATCACCACCATCATCGTCATTATGAGCAGCGGTGGTGAAGCACGAGGCTGTTGGGGTTTAATTGGCTACTCTGCTGCACGAGGTTAGCCTCATTTGCAGAACTTGTTATCTAGCTGAGTCTGTGTGAACATGTTTGCGTGTGTATGTGTGTGTGTTATGGGACTGAGGTGATGCTTTAACAAGGTTAGCCATTAGAGGGTAACTGGCTGGCTTGGCATCATGTGTGATAAATTAATCCACAGAGTAATTTGAGACCTTTACAAATGAATATTCCCAGATATCTGTGTAAAATGCAACATAATCACAGTTAAATATATCACAGTTTGTATCATGTCTGACTCTTCTCACTACAAGCCTTCAGCTTCAAAATTGCTGTTTGTCTGAAATTATGAAAATTGAGAAAGTTTGTTAAGCACTACAGAGTTTGTGTAAGAGCGCCAACATGATGTGCAATTATTACATAATATTACAGTTCAATACAGATTGGAAGTACTGCAATGTTTTCATAAAAGGTTTTCTTATTGAGGCATTTATTAAATTAATGAGGGGAAGTTAGGTTGTGTGTAAGCTGAGAAAAAACGTTTAAATGGATTTTATTAAAGCAAAAATTATGGTATCAGCTATTAGTTTTAGAAGGCAGAATGTTGATCTTCTTCCAAAAAACTGTTTTATGTTTTTCACTACTGAGTTTTTTAATGCCACAAGAAGATGGTCAGCTTTTAGGCCCAATCCTTAAAAAAGTGCAGAAAGAAGAAAATACAGAAAAAGTCTGATTACTTCTGTTTTATTGGGCTGAACCCTGGACCATCATTAGCATTTTGTCTCCTTCACGCATTTGCATGGATTCTCACCAGGCATTTTAATTGGACACTCTAAAGTTGGAGTGATTATTTTTTCAAGTCCTGTAACCAATAATAAGACAATTAATCTGGCAGTAGAAGTAGTTAAAGCAAATATCACATCCACATCAAATCAGTTATTTATCTCAGGATGATGTAATGTGACTTTCTGCTTCAGACGTCCTTTACCACACCGACTCTTAGTTGAAGATTAGCCATATTCAATAAACTAGAATATATCTGTAGATTGTCAGATTAAAAGCAGCTTTTGAAAATAACTAGAAAGGCATTAAACATGCTTTTCATTCAGCCTACATTTCTTTATTCAAATGTGTTTTTATTGATCTGATGTCACATTATAACCTCAAATGTTGTGTTTTCATTAACTTTGAAAAGGAAATAAACATGATTAACAAAAATCAAAGCTTGAACAGCTCTGCATGTAAATAATCTACATCTGAAATAAATGAACTTTTCTATGCTATTCTAATTTATTGAGAGGATGTGTAATGTTGCATTCATGAGGTTTGATTTCATTATATGCATTTTAGGTCACAAACACACCATCAATTAATGTTTGACTTTTTTCATAGCGTGCTGAGATGTTTAACAAAACAGTGTAAGCTGTTTTGAAATGGGGCAAGCATGAACATCCATGATGGAAGATAAATGCCATGTCAGAGGACTGCTGCTGGTTGGCTGTTTGACAGAGCGACTGGCTCTCTGCGCCTTCTTGTTTTGTTTCTGTTCAGAGCCGATTATGGTAATAATACCATCACGGGGATTTGGGATATGGAGAAGGGACACGGTGGCTGTGAGCTGCGCTGCATTTCTGCCTCAGAGGGGATTTATCAGTCTGTACACTCTGAGAGCAAAGATTTGGATTTGTGCGTATTTTGGAGGAGGTGGGGCTCCTGCAGTCTTCACTCATCTTTCTCTTCTATGCGATCTTCAAAGGGCCACAGATCTTTGATTGTCTCTGCTTCCATTCATTTCCCCTCATGATTGTGTTATGTTGCTCAGTCTCCATCATCTTGATAACTCTTCACTCTTAGCTTCTCCTCCATGTGGCCTCATTAGTCTTCATCTTCAGCCTCCCAACCGACAAAAACTCTCACTCATTCCCTTTTTCCTCCCTTTGGCAACACGTTTCTGGTTCCCTGCATCTGTTTGCCGCAGAGATTCAGATGTGAGTTTCAGAGAGCAGGATGGGGAATGATGAAGAGAAAAAAAAACAACTAGACTGACTGCTAGAGGAGGAAGAGGAGTGGAGAGCAATCGATTCAGTGTCAAGGCTCGGTGCCAGATGTGAGGGGAAGGAGGGAGGTTTCCAGATGTCGCATAATTTCAGAAAATATCATCCACAAATGAAGAGTTTCTCCAGACAGACACACATGTGTTCATGCTCAGGCATCCTGAATTATTGCTGCACAGGTAATGACTTGTTAAGTATTCATACCCCCTTAAGTTTTTCACATTTTGTCATAACTGCAGACTTCAGCGTATCATTCCTCTTGTAAGAAGTTGGTTCTTAAAAACTCTTCTGTATCTATATATTTTTTACTTGTGATTTTTTTTTAATATTCCTTACATTTAAAGTTCAAATGATTTACTTTGAAATGGTTCATTCTTAAAAGACTTATATTTTTCTAACCTTGTGCTTCAGGTAAAATTGATGCTCACACTTTTGCTTCAGTAAAAGTTCTCTGTATTTTTGCAAACTCCCGATGGCGCCAAAATTTTTCAGGCAAAAAAAAAAAAAAGACTTGAAATGTTTTTTCTTTGTAGATATCAAAGTCTGTTTTCTCAAACTAAACTTGGAATCAGTTTTGCCTCTTCAATGCCCATATGGCTCCATTCATTCTAGTAAAAGAGCCTAAAAGTCCCTTTTATGTCATCTCTCTTTTTCTATTCTTATATTAGCATAGTTGCCCTTAGTTTGTGAAAGGTACCTAAACAAGTGAAAATTAGCTTAAGGTCACAAGCTAGCGTCCACACAATGTCCTTCAGGATTGTCTTTTGGAGAAAGATCGGACAGCAGAATTCATGGTTCCTTCATTTGCAGCAAATCGTCCAGATACTAAATCTGAACATCTCGTTGGTCAGACCTTGTATTTCTGAAATGCTGTGTTGGCGAAGAAGTAGCAGGACGGACACGCTCCATTGGGTTCCACTTTTTTCTCATCAGCCTTGTCAGCATAATGCTTGCCCAAGAATCTTGGGTGTTATCAAATGTTTTTGTGCCAAATGTGAAATGAACCTTTTTTTTTTTAGCCATCAGACGTTTTTTTCAGTTTCAGTACTCTTCAGTAGATGCCATTTTTGCTTACCATACTCTTTTTATTGTTGAATCATGAACACCGAGTGAAGAGGCGTTTCCTCTCCACCCTCACTATGTACAAGCTCAGTATGAAGAAATACTGCAGAGACAATACAACAAAGCACATGACAGTCCACTGGTGTTATGTTTGTAAAAAAATTAACATTGCAAGTCAAAAACTCAATGCAATCTGTTGGATTTTTGTAGATAGAACATTTTTAAACCACTTTGAAAAATACATTGAATTTGACATCATTTTTGGATAATTAGTATCGCTTTCAAATTTGTGTGTTTGACTTTCAATCTTTCTGAATCGACTTTTTTGTAAAGTGGCTAAATGGGATATTTTTTGTGTGAGTTAGTGCAATATCAACTCGGTAGTTTTGAATTAATAACTTAAGGGATGTGAAGCTTGCAGTGTTTTGTTCTAACTGACCTCTTAGGAGTCCTGATTGAGCTCTTGGAATGATTTTGGTCAATAAGTCGTTCCTGGGAAGGTTTGCTGCTGTTGCTGTTGTGAAAAGCAAATGAAATAGTCACAGCAGTATTAAACGGCACTAATCAAAGTGTAGATGAAAGATTTGAGTATATTAATGCACACACCACTCTAGTTTGATCAAAGACTCGTTAAAAATAATGAGAGCGATAAAATACAAAAGGGCAGCAGGTCTGACATGAGGTGTTTTAGAGAGAAAGCACAATAAAAACATGCTTGAATTACTCCTGTTTTCTAATGAAATACCTTGAAGGGAGCGTGATTCTTTAGTTGATGTCATTTTATTCTACAGTATCTCGTAAAAATAACTTTATGGCGCTGGAGGTAAAATGTATCAATAAATCATAAAGCAGATTCTTGTTGGCTTTAGTGAACGTCTTTTTAGGCTGTTTCAGCTCATCATGCGCTTTTAAATGATCTTTAATGCGCATCATTAAAAAACAGATTAAACTGTCCACATGCCACAGCATTGGTGTCACTTATTGTTAAGAGGCCTGATCATTAGTTGATTGTGCTGAGACACTGCAGGGTCCTCCTCCTTACAAAGATCTTCTCTAAATGTCTTTTTTCCTTCTCCATTTGCTTTAATTCCAACTTGCAGCTTTCCCATAATTGCACAAATTTAGCTTTTCTACACACTAAGCTTTCTTTTACCCCTCCATCACTTGAGTGCCTTTGCCTGCAGGGGATTCATATTTCAGTGTGCTGTAAGAATCTTCAACTCGACAAATGGGGAACATTTTAGCATGTAAATTATACCCTCCTCTTCAGTCTCGCAGGCTCCTGCGCACCTCTTCATCTGCATAAGTAAGTATGGCTGAATAAACGTGTGATGAGAGGGTTGGTAAGGTTGTCATTTTGAAGCCATTAACTAGTCAATAACTGTGATTGAAATAGAGATGTGTCGGTATGCCCCCTGTCGTCTTTGGCTTTTCAGATTGAAATTGTTGCCACCTCTGCTAAACCTGCTTTAGGTTGGATCAGGAAGTGGTTTCGCTTTTAACAGAATCCCTGCAAGGACAAACAGGGCTGTCTTCTTATTGGCAGTTTTCACGGTTGACGCAGGGCATTGTGTAGGTTCATTTAAAGTCGTAAGGGGTTATTTTACTTCAGCTTAGAAAGAATGGGAAACTGGGAAACTCAGAAATAAACAGAAGACTTGCCAAAAAGTAACGATTATGTTGCTTGACATTGTGACAGTTGGGCCAAAATTTGTAGATAATGGCTTGAAAGTATTGATCCATCCTGCCTCGTACCAACAGAGCAACAACAGGTGGCGTAAACGTGTGCAGGACATTTTCTTGGCATTCTTTGGTTTTCTTTGAAACAGCCGGAAACAGTTCAAATACAACACGCTCCCTGAGTTTTATGTTCTCCCTTTTATGACCAAAGTTATGATTTTCAGATGGATTTCTCCAGAAAGAAGTCACAAAACTTAAATCATTTCAAACTGGGTTCTTATATATGATGGTGAAAACAATGTTCTTTGATGGTCTTCACATTTCCTACATCTGGATCTGATAAAGCTCCTTTGGGATGTGGTGGAAAAGGAGATGCTCATCATGAATGAATAGTTGGTAAATGTGCAGCAATATTGATGTTATGTCAAGATGGACCAAAAAATATATGGAAGATTTAAAAATGTTGAATATTTAAAAAAAAGATTTTATTACAAATTTTAAAAAAATATCTCATCCTCATATTTGAGGTTTTCAAAAAGCCTGAAAAATCCCATAAATTATCTGTGGACATTATCTTGGTAGTTCTGAATGCAGCTTGATCATAATAAATAAACAATCTAAGAAGATGTTCATTCAGACTGTCTTGACTTTAAATCAAGACAGTTGCCCTCCTCCTCTGTCTTGCAGGAGGAGGGAATATGATGTGGTTGATGTGGTATTAGCAAATATTCCTAAGGAATATACTTGCATCATATTCCTAAAGTCAAACTGTCTAATAGTTTGATTTTAGGAATATGATGTAGAATGCTAATACAGGCTGTTTTGCCTGGTGTTCTTTGAATCAAGGACATTTTTATGAATAAGAAAGTGGTTTCCTGAAATGCATACATGTTATAGCTAATTATATAAAAAAAAATCTGACAACCTGTTTAAGACAGAATAAAAGGCAAACCGCACAATTGTATTCACGTCTTTAATATACATAATAGTACAAATCAAACGATAGTTATGCTGTTAATCAAACTGGTGAAAAGCCCAGCGGAGACTTCAGGACCCCATATGGAGTAACAAGGATATATCGTCCTCCGTTCCTTCTGCTCCTTCAAAAATTCCTTTTCCTCTCTGACTTTTCTTCTTCTTCTCTCCCCAGTTTCTCTCTTTGTTTTCATCATCCTCACAATCCATCCAGGGCCTCCAAGACCCTCAGCACTGGCAGAATACATCAAACTGTATCCTATGTCTTAGTTCTTCTCACTGCTTGCCTGCTTCCCTCTTCTGCTTTAACAACTGCAGCCATTCTAATGAAAATCCACATTCTGTTACCTCAACCTTAAAAATTGGCTTTAGACACCAACACTGTCCATTGTGAAATTAGCTAAAACTAAAAAACATCATAACAAATGAAAGAGAAATTTTAAGAATGTATGTTTTGTCATTAACTGCACATATTTTAGTGATAAAGTGCTGAGAAGAAATACATTTTTAAATTTGATAGTCTTATTCATAAATCAGCTAACAAGCTTAGCTGCCAGATCAAATCATAAGCTCTTCGTCTTTTTGATTTTGTGCTTTTTTTGTTTGGTATTATCTCTTTGTTGAATAAATCACATAGATTTGTTTTCTACTTAAAAAAAAATACAATCACAATTAGTTAATCCAAGTAAAGTCTAACCAGTCAGGTCAATTATTAGAAATATTTCCGCTAAAACAAAAGTTAAACTGACTTTTGGCGTTTGGGTAGAGTGAAGAGGATGTGGCTTAGGAGGCAAAAAAATAATCAAAAAGCAATTTAGATTTCAGATGAAGTCCTTTACCTGGGGATCCATACATGTGGGAGATGTTAAACTATTCCAGACTCATTACACTTCCTATTCTTTGGAACTTCACAATCAACTTGCAAGGACAACCTGCATCAAGGAGGGTTATGACAAATGCATCTAATATTATCAACACAGTCAAAGGAGCCACTGAGAGCATTTTTCTGAACTGCCATTTCAGGAAGAATCCACAAAGCAGGAGACTTGATCTTTATGGCATATAAATAGAGCATGTCTGAGTTCTTCCAGTTTCTTTGAACCATCTAACTTGCTGAAACCGAAAGAGGAGCAAACTTAACAGTTTCGCTGGAGGCTCCTGCAGAAGCTGATCTGAATAAAATGTACCTCATATTAGGCACTTTTTATAATTTCTCTTAGTCTTATTCAATAACATATTTTCAGCCAGTTTGGATTGAGCCTTTTGACAGCTGTTGTTTTTCACTGACTTATATTTCTAGATTTCAGAAACAATCTTGGCTGCTGCATGTGAAAATGGCCTCATCTCTTCTTTCTGCCTGAGATAGGGAATGCATCTTACACAGGAAGAGGAATTAACCCTGCAGGAGTTCTCATTAATTTATGTTTTATACAAGTAAAGTCTACACCATTTGGATTGTAAGTTTGGATCTAAATGCACTGATAAACAATAACATTGTTGTTGAATATTGATGAGAAACTGGGAGAGAAAATGTTCAATTTTCATGATTCAGCTGTATGATTTTTTTGAATTATTCCTCATAAATATGCTGTATATGCAGCACTCTTTTTACAAACACAAACACCCCATCCTCAAGTAATTATATCTCAGGAGAGGACTGCCGTGCATCCTGATTTTGTGGCTTGGCAGCACAGTGCTGCCACCATCTGGCACCTTCTCCCCTCTGCAGAAAAATTGTACAATAATCTGAAGAAAGCAAAAATAAATAAATAAAATCACATCTTTGAAATTGTCAGACAAATATCTTAGGCTGTTGGATAACCAGACATTGAAATACAAAATTACATTAAAAATAAGAATTTTGCATCAACATTTTAGAATGTTAGCTTTAAATAAGTGAAAAGATGTGTTGATGCAGGTGAAATGATTTAGTTTCATATTAAGCATTAGTTTTGCTGAAGCGAACATCATTGGTATCCTAAAATGTGTCTTCTTCTGTACTAAATAAAAAACAAACGATTAGCTCTTTAGTAAATATAACTGTCATGTTTTGAGTCTTTGTTGATGGAAAATTTTAAAACCTTAGGATGTATTAATATTGCAGATCGTGTTCTGAGTTAGTATTTGCAAGAAAGTAACATGGAGAATATTAACAACTTTGCAGAATGACTAGAAAATCTTTATGTTTTTCTGGGAACAGCCGACCTTTTCTCGGAATTGTTGTTTTCTTCCCTTTGAGTAATGTAATATTTATATGTGCTGCTAATCTTCTGCATCTCAAAGGATGAAGGTGAACAGAAACTGTAGCTTCTCTGTTTTTTACCAAACCTTGGGGTGAGAAAAAAGAGTTTATTTTATTTTATTTTATTTTGTTTTACTTTATTCTGCAAAAAAATAATAAAATAAATATTGCTGAGTCACCATGGAGTTGGTGCAGGTAGTTTCTTTTACTCAGAGATGCATTGATTAAACTTGAAAATGGTTCAGAAGGAAAGTAGAATTTTTGGAGCTGAAGGTGAAAACACAAGTCTGCAAAGCTAAAAAAAAAAAAAAAAAAGCTTTCAAGGAATTTGTATTTATTTGTTAGTGATTCTTAATCTCACTTTGTAATTCTGGAAGAGAAAAAATGATTGGAAATATGAAGTACATCTCTATAGAAATTTTAAAACCACGTAGTCTTAGCCTTATTACAAGCCTTATTTTTGAACCATGATCTCAGCTGGAGGACTGCAGTCCTTTGTGTGTGTTCTGGCTTCTTCTGAAACATTCTGTATGACTTGTCAATGTGCTCTTGGAATAATTTTGGTGTAGTTTCTTTATGTTACACAGATTCACAACAACTATTATCTCGAGGTATTTTACAAAAGCAGAAAATGCAATTCAGTTGTACAGACAGACTCAAACTGAATCAAAAAATCTCAGTTTGAAACAATTGAACAATGTAATGAATTTCAGTTTATTATTCAAATAGGTAAAAAATTTGGATGTCTAAGGAAATCCGGCAAATTGTATTAGGATGGGCATTGACCAACAGTGGGAAGTTGAGTAGTACTAATGCTGACTATGAATGTAACGGCAACCAAAAGGATAAGTTCCCTTCAGTAACAGCAAATGTCCAGTAGAACCAGAATCAGTCAGTCTGGTGATTTGAAAAACTAAAGCAAATTAAAAAAAAATCAACAAAAGAAGAAAAAAATCATATCTCCAACTTTCCCAAATGTTCTTGAACTTCTGTTTAGATTGAGGATGATGAGCTTCTATTTAAGATTTTTTATTCTACAACATGTTTCATTTGTCTGGGTATTTTTGCTTGTGGCTCTAAAGCAAATAAGAGCCTATATGTAAACTATATTAATTAATCTATAGAAATTTGTGAAGCAGACAATACGCTATTTTAAAATGTAAACACCAGTTATCTACCAACGTCAGAGCATCATGTACAGAGCAGATCTTTATGTTCCATGATGAGTTGTGACATATTTGTGAGACTATTGGTTTGGGGAAATTTCTGTTTTTCAAAATGGAAACAAACATCTTTTGAAGAAATAATACCAGAGTTAACTGGATGTTGAACATTAAAATGACACTGCACATGGCTTATGATGTTGAATCGGATAATATCCTGAACAAACAATCTATAAAAACTTCAAAAAGTTATTCTCCGGCTCTCGCAACTTGATCACATAATTACCAGCTGATTAATATCAGTCATGAGCAGGTCAACAGGATGCTAATGGAAGATGATAACTTTGTTTACCTTGAGACTACACTGAGGGAGTGTGTGTGTGCGTGTGTGTGTGTGTGAGAGAGAAAAGGTCTGCGTTTTTTGAGTAAGATTACTGCTCATGTATGTGGAGATGCACGAAACTTTCAATCTAAATGATTGAGATAAATGTTCCTGCTGCTGCATGCCAACTACATGCAGTCATACATAAGATTTGATTATACTGCAACTCTGGATTTGATTCTCAGTTTATTATTACAGTTTAGTACACTTCACCACAAAATGCCTTTCAGGTAAATACTTTATGTTTCTGTGAAAGTCCACTTAAACAAAGTGCACTGTTGTCACAAACATACCAGCCTAGTAGGGTTTCTATTTTAGGCATAATTATCCTAAAGAATTGCTATCCTGTCAGCTCAGCCCACATCTTTGCCAAACTTAGACTGAGATTGAGGAGCTGGGTAAACAAATGAATAAATAAATAAATTCAGCCCAGGGATAGAGATTCTGTCAGATGCCACTGTTCTCTGCCGAATTGGTCCAAACATGTCATCATTTCATCTCATGTCCAGTCAAGTATCTAGAAATGTGGTCAACAAAAATATTCCTAGAATCCAGACGGTGTTTTGAGAAAGTAATCAGTTGTAAAAAGCTGCTCTTTGTGTGGTTATGCTGTGGATATATCAGTTCTACCCACACAGTAATAACAAGTGAAACAAGTCAACTTAAAATAATTTTCTTGACAGAAGGACCTTTTCTCCAGTCAGAGTTTCCATTGCGGTGAAGTCTGCTATGGAAAATCAATCTTCTGCTTCGATTAAATTGAAAAGTGGCTGCCAGAGAAGTAGACTGGGACCATTAGCTGAGTTGCAGGAATTAATTTCACAATCATTTCAAATGTGACACCCGTAGAGTGCTCAGTGAAAGTTTTTCAATCTCACAGGCATGACCATGCATACCCATACCTCGATCAAATAAATTACAGTTATACTTCGGCCGCTGAAGGTTGAAACCTGCATTCTAGGAGTGTCTCTGTGTTTGCTTCACCTGCTTGCCTAGAAAGGACACCTTGATAAATTGTCCCTGAAATAATCTCTTGAAAGCCGTCATGACATGCTGTCAGCAAACAATCACCAGAGCTCATTAGCGATGTGTATTGACATCAGTGTAAATTGCAACTGAGAACATTAGCATTCTGTGGAGTATTGATGTCCCTGCAGACAGCAGTGGTAGTAAATACAGCAGGTAGGACAAAGTCCGATCGTGATTCACCTCCACAGGTGTTCAGGGAAATAAGGCTGAGAGAAACAGAGATTTTCTCTTGTTTTCTGGAAATTTCCCCATGCAAGGTGACTGATTTAGTTTAATTCAGTGTGTTGGAGGCTGTCCACTTGGATCTGCTGGTGGAACATTGTGCGAGGTATTACATCATTAGACATGGTGAGGGCTGAGCAGCGGTGATTAGTTTTTAGGGTGTTAGCCATATGTGACCAAATGCTTGCCTGTCAGCAGAAAGGGCAAAAAGGAAAGGAAGCTCTTATTTTTTACACTGTATGAGTTGCATGTAAAGAAGCAGATGGTTCTGCGCTCAGTAATAATCACAAAAATAAGGTAGGAGTTTGAATTACCTTTTTTCAAACATTTATTTTATATTACTAAATAGCTCAAATTTAGAAATGAAGCTGTCTCAAATACTGGGATAGTGCATCAATTCATTGACTTTGTAGGGATTGCTCAAACAGAGCAAGCATGTGGCAACAGTGGAAAGAAATATTTCCCTTTTAAAGATGTAGTTGTGGAGGGGCAAGCCGGATCTGCAGCTAGTGGTTGGATGTAAAGACAACAGAAATGGGGATTAGACTTTCTGAGAACCACTGATGGTTCCAACTGGGGTCAACTACTGGCATGCCAAGTGTGTCAGGCACCAACACCAGCCCCAGAAATGCCAGGACAACTGATAAAATAGTTTATATTGAATGAGTTTTGCAGGATGGAGATCAAGCAATCACTGGACTTTAGTCATGATAAGTTTCTGATGATCCTTCTGGAAATCAAACAAAATCAAACTCATGGAGTTTTGCTCAAACAACCAGAATATAATATTATTCAAGCTGAAGTTTCTGATATCCACCCAGTGCCACCAAAGTGTTTTGCACAATTTATTTGTACCTGACACAAATGTTCTTAGTGTCATTCCCTCGCAGCAAGAAGGTACTTGGTTTGAGCTTCTGAACAAGTTTGCAGGTTTTTCCCATGTAGGTTATTTTTGGTATGACTCTTCCCACAGTTCAATTCAAGCTCGGAAAATGTATTACTTTTAGAGCTGCCAGTGGTGAGTGTGTGTATATATGGTCATGTCTCCTGAATGCTCCTTAGTTTCCATGTGATTGACTGGCAAACCTGTCCAGAGTTTAAGTCAGATTATGCCCAACTACCACTGAAGTTAACCAACAACTTCCCTCCTCCTTGTTACCTCCAGGACCTTGCAAGTTTAAGCAGGTAGAGAGGTTGAATGACTGGGTGGATAGATGAGCTCCTCCCTCCACTCATCCTGAATTGTTGCAATGCAGGTTTCTTTTTAGGAAAGCCCACATCCCTACAAGAGATGGTCAGCTCTACTGGTCATCTGTGAAGGGCCAAAGGCAGTTTAGTCAGGGACTTATCTTTGCAAACAAATAAAGGAACTGTATAGTAAGAGGCAACAGAGAGCAGGGATAGCTAACTCCAGCAAAAGCTCAGTCAATAATCCATTCAAGCACTGAGCCAGGGAGCCCAGATAACTTTCTATGAAAACAAAGTTAGTGGCAGCAATAGTTCACTGAACGGCTTCATCCAATGAAACACAACTAAACACAGAAAAACTGAGCCTGGAGAGCTCCCTTTGTTATGTTTTCTTTTTTTTTTTGTTAGCATGGCACTTATAGTAAATTTTTTAGATTCAAATGGCTGTTTCTTTTTTTCTTTAAGACTTGCCTTATTTTCTATCTGAAAATATATCAGTTTGACTGTTTTCTAAAATTGTGTCTAACTTTTTAATACTTTTTTTGCCATAAGAGTCTGGTGGGAACATATTTCACCTCATAAGGTTGTTTCTCAAAATTACATTACCAATTTCAGCAAATTTGATTTTTGCAGTATCACCTTCTGCTCAGGTCACAGGCCATAAGTTAATGCCCTTTGAAATGTTCAGTTTTTTGGGATCTTTTCTTTTTTTGTAGAATCATACAGTTAATTGTCTTTTTTACTTTTAAGTTTAGTTCCAGTTTTATTGCTTTTATGATTAGGCCTGAACTTGCATGTGGAATGTAAATAAAGTGTACATAGCTCGAGTACTCTGCATTTGATAATTATTGAAGACATGTTTTAATTTAATAAGAGAACTGGTGATTTGGTGATGCAGTTTAAGGGAAAAAAAATTCCATCTGATGATGTTAAACATTTACACAAGCAGAAACACAGTCTGTAGTTGAAACATCATCAGCACAGAAATGAATCATCTGAACAATCAGCTGCTCTGCTTTACACAATGAGTTCAAAGTGACATTGGCCACAGAACTCAGGCCTGCAGTGTCCTACCTGACTGATTAGGACATTAGTATTCAAATGTACAACTCCTCTGGATTATTTAGAATAAAAAATACTCAAAGGTTGCTGCAATCATGGAAAATCTTTTCAGAAATCTTTTTGAACAGACTTTAAAGGTTCTGCCACCTCAGGGACACTTCAATCTCACGAATCTCAGAAAGGACTGAAATCTGTATTAAAAAAATAATATATTTCATGGACAAACCTAAACTTTCATAGCTATTTTTTTAAGATTCTGATTCTGTGAATTGAACTAAGTTGGTAACCAAGGCATGTTCAAAATGAAAAATATGCATGCCTTGGAAAATGGCCAGGAATCATGTTTGGTTAATTAACTAATGGAGGGCAAATTTCAGCCACTTTTTAATATTCATGAAAGATTGAGCTAAATTCTGATCATGGTGGGGTGGAAGGATCATCTAACATTAGTGCTTTCAACTCAACCCCAGAGGCGATGTGCCTTCATCCAAACCTGTTACTACTGCTGTGCAAACTGAAACATTTGAATAAAACCTCAGTTCAGGAGGTTACAAATTAGATTTACATTAATCACGCAAAAAATTTAATACCGTTTGCTGCCTTTAGGGTTTTTTTTGAGTTTTATAGGAAAACTGTCCTGACATGTGGATAAAGCATTCCATGCTGTATTTGTGAGCTTGTTTAACACACTTATAAATGTGTACAGGATGAGCAAAACGCTTCCACTAATTCAAATGGCAGATGCCTTCTTTTGCTGTGAAACTGTTGATTAGGTTGCCCTATGAAGTGATGTTAATTGCGTGTTGCCGGATCTGGGCTCAGGGCCCGGGGCAGCTGCAGTCAGCACAACAAACACACACTCTCACACACACACACACCCACACACACACACACACACACACGCACACGCACACGCACACACACACACACACACACACACGCACTCTCACACACACACACACACACACACACATGTCCACCTTGCTGTCAGTTAAAGCACAGTCATGATATCTCCTCATTTGGAGACATGGATCCCTCTAAGGTTTGGTGAGGTTAGAAGTCACTTTGCTCTTTCAACAAACCATAACCATAGTATATAAAAGAAATGTAAGAAAATCTTTATTCATTATGTTTTCTTTTTTCATTAATGCAACAGCTGGTTGCATAAGTTGAAAGTCAATATTATAAAAATCCTTGATGGAAAAACAGTTTTGCTACCATGAGGGAAATGATGCAATAACTGCTTCTTCCTCAATGGTGACATTTGATTTAATTTTTTAATCTCTGATGTGATTTCAAAAGTTCAAATGACTTAATGAACCAAATGAAATGAAACTGCAATTCATATCTTATAATAGATTTATATAAAATGCAATATTAAATAGCAATTAATTAACATTGTAGCAAATCTGGACAAAACAAGCAAAGATATTGAATCTGTTCTGCTTTATAAACTTTATTTGTGGTTCTGATTGTATTTAAGGTACCATCTAATGATCACTGTAATCTGTAAGCTAACATCTTTTAGGAATTACATTTAGAGGACCATTCAAGTTTCTTAGCATTTTTTTTACAGATTTTCTTAATCATGGAAGGCTATTATGAAACAACTTTATTCCTATTCTTATTTTTGGTTTACAAATTGTAAATCATAATTAAAAGCTGGAAATTACCTGCTGGAGATGTGGAAGGGATGGTGCCAATCATTTCCATATTTTCTGGGACTGCCAAACCATTCAGCAATATTGGTCTCAAATCACAGATAATTTTCCTTTAACTTTTGAATGCATATTTTTATGTAACATACCGGTTGACAAACTGAACTACAACGATCAAAAACTTCTGTTCATTTTACTGGCCGAGAGCAAAAAGGCCCTCACAAGAAAATGGGTTAAACGGGAACCTCCAGCAGCTGATGACTGGATAAACGTAGTGAAAGAGATTTATCTACTGGAGAGACTGTCATTTTCCATTAATGTGCAGAGAGACACTTTCTACAAGATATGGTCAAAGTGGACAGAATATGTCAAACCTGTTATGTCTGATTTTTTTGTAAACCTTGCTGTCATTCAGATTGATGCTCTAATTTGATATGTGATGTCAATTATTGGTTGGTACCCAGGCCGCCCCGCCGCTCCCATTTTAAGTTTTGGTTGTTGATGTTTTTTGTTTTGTTTTGTTTGTTTTTTGTTTTTTTTTTCTTTCTCCTGTCAAAAGAGTAAGAAAACAGAGAAAGCATGTAAAAATGTGAACGTAATCAGTATAATTGTATTGTAATGTGCTTTCTCAATAAAAACATTAATATAAAAAAAAAACTGGAAAGAGACTAGTGTCACATTTCCAGACAATCTCACATTGCTGTGGTTGCTGTGGCTTGTTTTAAAGCATGTAACAAAGTTGGTCATTAACTCATCAGCTCACCTCTGGAGAGACACTCATTCTTCATTGAATAATCAATAACAGTGGAAATCTTTGTCCCAGCATGCCACGGTGTTTAGCTTTGACTCTCTGTGTTCTCCCAGGAACCTCTTGTCCTCTCTGCAGACTTCACCTCAATGCTCCACAGTCAGGCCAAAAACCCCAGAATCTACTCAGACCTGGCGAAAGTTTGAAAAGTTTCAAATATTTACATCCAGTTGCTTCATTCCTGGACCGAAGCTTCTTGTTGCCTCATTTACTCTGCTGCGTAACCAAGTGTGAAATAAATGTAAAACACACAGTTTTGTGTTTGAAGTCTGGCTTAGAATCATTATTCAGATGAAAACTTAATTGTTTTCTATTTTATATTTCATAAAATATAATATAGTAGTTATCTATCCAAGTTCATATTCTCTCCTTAAATTAAGAGTCATTTGATTTTTTTGAAAAGAGGTTCCCATCAATAACAGGCATTTTCAAATGTGTGACCTGCAGATAATTTGATCCTCAAAGTAATAAATATAGGACGGCTTACCAAGGTACACATATGGGTCAGGGAGCTTTACTCCCAACAGCTCTTTATCGTCAAAAGTTCAATATATTCCTGACAGAATTGGTGGCTCCTCTGAGACCACAGAGCTGTTATGCATAGGATTAATTTAGGTTTGCACTTCAGCACTTTTTCATTTTTCTTCCCCAGCTCAAATAGAGCTATTCACAGGAGTGTCTCATTTGGTTTACGTTTGCCAGGAGAAGAAAGAATGGCCTCAAAGGTGTGCAATAAATGAGAAATTGTATCTCTTCAAGGAATTTTATGAGCACAGATTAATCTTGAGCTTATACTTTTTCTTTCATTCCTTAGAATGAAATTAAAATGTCAAGGCTTTTTTGTTTGTTTGTTTATCTGGGTGCTGGAAACTTCACAATCTGTGATGTTCTTTTGGGGATGACGTTGCCATGTTCTTACTTTATGGTGGATAATACATTAGGTAGGAGCTGCAGGGGAAAGTCTGCTTACCTTGATACAATTGCGACCCTGACCCAAACAAAAAGCATTAGTAATGGATTAAAGATGGATGGAGGCAACCACAGGCATATGTATAATATAAGAAAATGACCTGTCATTATTTATCTGCTCCAATCCCATCACTTTGCTAGAGCTCCAAAATTGATGTTTTACTCACATAAAACCAGGTCACATTAAACTTTTCCAAACTTCTACAAACTCTGACCTGAGCATTAAAATTAAGCTAATAACTGTTATCTTTTTGACGATGTTGACAGGAATACAGTTGCAATCAATCACTCTGAGAAAGCGTCAAATTATGTTTCTCCTCATTGAGCGGAAAAGGTAAAACATACCCTGCTGCTGATTAGACTGACCCAGATTTTTGATTTGTAGCATGAATGCAAATTTTAAGAGGAAAAAAAAGGAAAGAAAATGTGCATTTTAAAATGTTTGTGAGAAGCAGAAGATGAAAGGGTCTGCTACAACTCTGAAACTGAATATAGAACTGGGACTTGAGTATTTGGGATTCACAAATTTGTCATGAGATTAATAATGTCATGACATTATTGCAAAATTATATCTGGATATTTATTTAGCAAGATTTATGTCCTCCTTTGTTCATGCATAATTTAGAATAAATGGCATTATTTATGTCCTTTTTTAAATAATTTATTCATCATAAATTATTATGCTGAATAATTTGTCACACTCTTGTGTTGTCTTCAGGCTTGCAGCTCCTCATGATTACATTCACTTTAATTTCTGAGGTGAACTGCTTGAAACAAAAAAGTAAAAAAAAAAAAAGAACATCAGAGAAATAAAACTCTTGCAGATTTTGGGCTAGGAGTTGCAATTTTTACTACTGTTCTGACCAGCATTGTTACTCTGATAAACAAGTTACAGTGTGGGGTGACTGTGTAAAGCAGGTTGCTATGAAAGAACAAAGCAGAAACTTTACCTTTTAATCACAGGATTCACGTAAACTGTGATAGCTGTCAGAAAAACTCCATAAACACCATAAGTCTGTCTCCAACTAGTTTTTCCACAATAATATTTAAACTGACTATAATGACTGCCTTCAACAAAATGCTAACTATGGGGTGGTAAGAAGGCATGTCTTATGGAAATTTACTTTTTAGCTTTCCACAAACTGCTTGACATGCTATTTAAATATCTAACAACCTGAACTGGTGTGATTTATTGGGAGAATAATTTCTTAGGCTTTGGTACAAAGTGGAATGAGCTGGCTTTGGCCAGTCAATTTTCAAAACTGCCATTTTATCAAATTCTCTGGCATCTCAGAGATATTACCAGCTCTTCATGGTGTTTGGTGCCTGACACACCTGCCATGGCAATATTAAATGACTGGAAGCACCTGCGGTCCTTTCAGTCTTGCAAAAAGTGTTTGCTATATTGGTGTAAAAAAAAAAACTTTTCCAATTAAACTGCGAGTGCTCACCTTTGGCTGTTTGATTGGTGCCATGGTTGTGTGTGCTCACCAAAAGCAGATAAGCTGATTTCTGAAGCAGTGTGAGCCAACTCTCCCCTGAGGATGGATCATTGACTGGCCTGTTCAACCCTCACAGCTCATAAGGACGAGGTTTGAAACGAGAGCTCACAAAAAACAAAGTGATTACATGATATAGGTTTAGGATTTATTAATGTCATTACTCTTTTCAGTATGGCTCCAGTAAAGAAGTCTGTCAGCTTTTTATAAATGAAATACTAATTAAATTTTGTAAAATTATTTTAAGCTTTCAGAATAAAATGAAATTAATTCCTAATATGTTTTTATCACCACTGTTTCAAGCATCAGCATTTGTTAAAACAAGGATTTGAAAGTGCTGCTTCATTCTTTTGGATTTTTGTATAAATGTCTCTCATTACTGAAAGTCCTTTTGCTTCTCAGATGCATTGCAGCTCTTTTGTAACCAAAAAACTGTTCACAGTAGGCCACCAAAAAAAGCAAACCGGTTGAATTTTCCAAACATTCAGTGTATTTGCTACTACTGACTGCCAAGTCACTAAATGAACCTTCAGCAACCAATCCAATCCCCTGGATGCTGCAGGTCTGTCTGTTTGCCAGTGTTTTGGTTTGTACTGTTGCCAGTAACTCGACCTGTTTACCACTCTGTCTGGCTGAATATCAATCTCTCTGGGTTGAGTGTATGCGTCCTTGGACTAAAGCTATCTGAGGACTGTATTTATTCTGATCAGTGAAGAGTTTTGACTGTAAAATTATCAGCCAAAATATGATGAGATGATAACTTAAAAGCTTGAAATTACAGACCATCACCAATAGCTTTTATTCACCATTCCTGTGTTTTACTCCAAGACAGCTTCTCTGTGGAGTGTTATTGTAGAGTTTTATTTTTTCATGACATATGTCACTGATTGTGATAGTTCTGGGAAGAAAAAATAAACCCTGCACCAGTGTACCTCTTACTAAAACAATAAAAATATATAAATACTAACCCATATGGCGCAAAAAAAAAAAAAAAAAAAAAATGTATGCATTACATCATGTACTATTCCAAGCTTGACAGAATAGTTCTTTTAGTGACTTATAGTTTTTGAGTTTTAAAAAAATAGCTTCTATTCTGCTCCTCATTTTTATCCTGTCTGATGGCCAGGAGGAATTGATTGAGCTGTGTCGAGGGTCTGTGACCACAGGTGTTAGGAGGTGGCTAGTAATGAATGGCTTCCAGCAGTATGTTAATCATGATTAACAAGCAAAAGCGGCCAGGAGGAAGGGAAGCCAGACAATGGAGAGAGTCGGCAGGGTGCAGCAAACAGCAGAGCAGCTCAGCAGGAGACTCTTGGCCAGACAAGGTCGGCCATTGGAAGCCTTCAGCATTTCTCAGAATCACATGTTTCTTTTTTTTTTTCCTTAAAGGTCTCAAAGTGGTAGCCTTTATCATTTGCTTCCATTAGCTGGATTGAACACTAAGATGGTGAAATAAACATGTGACTTTTATTTACCTACGAAACTGTAAAAATGAGATAATGTCTGCATGGAAAGTCCAGTTTTTTCCATTGTCTTTTTTTTCTTTCTTTCTTGTGAGAAATGCATGTTGCATCACGAAGCCATTGTACAAAAAGCTCCTATCTGGTAGAAAAAGACTATTCTGAACAGAAAGACCCCCATCTGCTCTCTTCAAAGTTGTTTACATAACAATACAACCTCTTCAGAGGAACAAAGATCAAAAACAAAACATACTTTGTAAGGGGAGTGTGTATGAGAAGTGGAGGAGCTGCCACTGAAGATGAAGGCTCATGTGATATGGAACAGGATTTTTGATGAGTGCTGAGTGGGAGCAACATCAGCAGATCCTGATGGAAACACACAGTGGAAGATGAACTACACTAATATAACACTTCCAGGAGGACGTATTGGATTAGCTTTAGAGAATTATGGCAGTGATATGGCTGGCTCAGAGAAGAGAGACTAACTGTATAAGCTGTATTTAAAGAATGGCACTCTCATATGATTTAACAGGAATAAATGAAGTCCTCTGTTTTTTTTTCAGCTGTGGTAATATCAATTTAAATAAAAAACTGTCTATTCAAGGGCTGAAAATTGAAAAATTAAAAGAAAAATTGGAGGAATGGTAAATTAGATTACATGTTTATATATTTCCACTCTAGTGGACTGGATTTTTCACTGACAAGACACTTTCTTAAAATCACAAGACATAAAGTTGAGTCCATAGAAGCACATGTTTTAGGGTGCTTCAGTTTTAATTTGCTATTTAATATCAATTATTCTATAAGCCCCAGACTTACCATCTGAATTCATCTTAGGGATTAGCGCCCGTTGTTTCATACATTACATTATGCTGTTATGTTCATGTAGAGTCTTCACCTGTATTTCCTTTAGTTTGCACATGTCTGTTTCATCTCCCGGGTGTGGCTCAAAATTAATTTTTTCATGCAAAATATGTGTATTTGAAAAGGTGCCACTCTGCAGTGGGTAATACAAATGAAAAAAAAAATGAAAATAGCTTTGGTGTGTTGTGCAGATAACACATCCAGTGGCATCTGTGCATTGTTTATTTTTCCCTTCATAGGAGGCCTGAGGGAGGAGGAAATTACCTTGTCGCTCGTCAGCGAGCTGGTGTAATAGCTCCTTGTATTGCGCATATAACAGCAGTAAACATGAGTGTGCAGATGTAGATGGGTAGGACAGGTGCTTCTGTGAACCAACTTAAAACGAGTGTGTGTGTGTGTGTGTGTTTCCAGGGATGTCAATGCTTAGGTGTTGTTAAACCATCTGGCAGTGAATAAAAAAGGTCTTGTGATCATATATAGATGAACGTTGATACTTATTGAATATACTTAGAAAACCAACATGAAGTGCATCATGTCCATTCTGCATAAATAAAACCTAAAGGAATGACTGATGGACTTAAAAGATAGAATATTTTGTAAGTGAAGAGTGAATGCTTATTTTTCCTTCGAGGGCTGATGCAGACTAACAAGGCTCAGTCAGTTCATTAGATGGATGTGTTAGGCTTAGCTATCCATTGTCTCCATCTGTTGTTGCTACTCTCTACTTCATTTAGTCGACTGCTGATGGTAACAATAATACTTCAAACTATGACAGAATGCAGTTTTCTTCCTCTTGTTTATGCTGTCATGATCCAAAGGACATCACTTTTGAATTTTGGGATCCGGTTCGTTAATGTTGGTCTTGTTTGGTGTTCTCTCTTCTCCTGGTCTGCTGCCTGTGTTTCATTTAATTCCTGTTGACATCTGTTTCAGAAAATTGTCATCACTTTTGGCATATTTTTTTCTCATGTTTATTCATGCTCTGTATTGGCAGTCCATTCAACTGTTTTCCTTGATTTCTCTCCTATTTCTTCAATCTGCAACTTTCTTTATATCTCACCCATTCCACAATTCTTAATATTTTTGCTGAGAAGGACCCAGACTTTCTTTCATAATCTATTAAAGCTGTCGTGGGCATCAGCTTTGCAGGCTTCGTGGGTCTTTTCTACTTCAAATCACTCCCGATTTTAAGACTCCAGAATAGACTTTAACTAGACTTCCTCTGTCATAAAGACACATTTGTTCCAATCTCTTCAACCAAATAGGAGCACTGATAAACTCAGTTTAATTGCATACAAGCATACAGAGACACATAACCACTGGCACACACACCCCCCCCCACACACACACACACACACACACACACATTTTTACATGTACAACACTATGAGTGGCAGAACAAGAAAAAAAAACATCTCCATTAAAAGCCAACAAACCCTTAATGTATTCCCAGGATATTTTGCCAACGGCTTTGGCCATGGTATTGCCTGTGGCAGTTTTCGGTGTTACTTCCTGGAGATCAGGGGTTTTTGGAGTTTTGTGAGGTTTTTATTTTTTTTTACTTCATTCATTTTGAATGGCCTCAAGCAAGAATACCATTTGCCAAAAAGTTTGTCCCTCACACTATAAACACTTTGGTTACTTATCTAAAGGGTACTGTAAATTGAGCCCCAAGTCCAAAACTGCATCCTCTATCAAGAAACCTGCAGCACATTGACATAGTCAGTCTTCCACTTATCCAAGACATCCTTCTCCCTAGTGGAAATCCACTAGGGATCCAGCTGATTCTGGGAAATCCCAAGGGGTTCTCAGGCCAGAGAGGATTTCCAGTCCCTCAAGCAAATTCAGCTTCTGCCCCAGGTTCTCCTCCCAGTGAGACATGACTGGAAAGCTTTCAAGGGAAGACACCCAGGGGGCATCCTGAGCCTTTATTGGCTTCTTCTGATGAGAAGGAGCATCAGCTTTTCTCTGAGCCTGCCCAGGATAACAGTCAGTCATCCACTTGCAGTCTTCAGCAAAAATGCTTTGTTTCAGTCCCATTTGCATAATTTGTTGTCATATGTGTAGAGGGGTGGAAAACAAGTTGTAAGTATTTATAACTTGTGTGTTATTTTCCTTTTTACATACTTAATTTCTCTTTATGATGAGTTCTTTAGTGTTGTTACTCAAAACAATTCAACATACAACCGCTAGGGGACGCCAGTGGCATTGGTGGCATTATAGAGAAGGTTGGTCACACAGAATAAGCCTTCCTGCTACATGCTAATGACAGCTAAGCGTGTTTATCTCATCTTTTCTGAATCCCAGGTCAGTAAACATTTATTTTTTGATGCATATATTGTTTACCATTTAGAGGTTATTGAATAGAGAGTCAACTAGTGAGTCATGCAGTTTGTGATTAGTATTGTGAAGAAAACGACACATATTTCTGGAGACTAATTAATGCTAATGCTATCAAACTTTGTGAAACTGCCTTGAACTAGCTGGGAAACAGCTGAATCACGACTGGATTAACTTTGAACTTACTGTATTTTACACATTTCGAAAGGTTCTCACACAAAGGACATTGTTTTGGTCTCTATTTGTGAAATTGACATTTCTTTATGGGTTATTTCAGAAAACAGACAAACCATATTGTATTAATTTTTGCTGAGTAAGTAATAGATGCCTATGTGTGAAATTTAGTAAAGAAACATAACATTAAAGGAGCATTACACCTTTTTCAGTTTTGAAGTTAGAGCTTTTTGTGTAAGAGATTAAATACATTATTTTGCTAAAGCAATGACACAGTTAAAAGCTAAAATACTAAATATTAAAATATATAGAATTAAAAGCCATCTTTTAATTCTATATATTCTATATATCTTTTAATTCTATATAAAAGATGGCCGCTTCCCGCTGCCCCCATCTGGGTGAAAAAAACAAAAACAAAACATGAACACTGTATGCGCTGGGTTTTTACCTTAGAATGGCCAACTCTCTGTTATTCCTATATCAATTTGATACAGTAGAGGCTTCCACACTTCCCATATTTGTGTCCTCTGTCACTTTTATCAGCAGTTAAAACTGTTTAACATGTTGTAACCTGTTTTTCCGAGCCGCCTTTAAACGCAACATGAGAACTACGAAGCTCGCGCTGGGTTTCCACCTGTGAAGGAGACCTGCTGCTGCTGGGCGGAGCTACGTAGGTTTGTGTTAGAATCACGGCAGCAAACCAGCAAAACGCAAATAACTTTTCACAGTTTTTCCCTCCAAACTAACCGACTGAGTTGAGTAAAGCTGTTGGATGCAGGTAATGTTAGCTAAACGATGACCAGCTAACATCAATACAGAACCTTAAGCTTAACAAGTACCATGTAGGCTACCGATGTTGGTGTCTATTTTCAGCTACGTACATTCATTTTGCCCCCCCCCCCTGTCACACACGTCGTTTCAACCAGACAGCCATTTGTAATCCATAGGGGGGCGCAGAAAATGTTTGGAAACCACTGGGGGGGCGCAGAAGAAAAAGTTTGGGAACCACTGCACTAAGGGGTTATCTATTTCAATTACTCAGTGACACTTGAAGTATTTGATATGAAGTATTGCATGTAAAGTATTGAATATGGAGTATATTCACTATACAGAAGAATAATAAGCCATTCTTTTTGATGCTAATGTGGGTCTCGTCTTTTCTGAATCACAGTGTCACACCTTGAGAGGACAAAATGACCACATGACCCTCAGCCCATCCAAGGTTGCCAGGTAACATAAATGATTTGATACTATGAATACTTTCAGTAATTCAGTCATGTCTGAAAATCAAAATCAAAGTTTGAGTACCTTTGAGCGGACCAAAGTGCAGACAAGATCCTCACTGAGTGCATGTTTAATGAAAAAATAAAGAAACTTATAAAACTGGAATCAGTAAGGAACAACAAAGACATGAGATGGAGTAATGGATTTGTAATGAGGGATCATGGAATGGAGTGGAGAACAATGAGAATAGCCAAGCTTATTTACTCTGAGGAAGGAATGGAAATGACAGAGGAACAAGAGGAGCTAATCAAAATGGAGTAGCTGCAGGAGAGCACAGGAAAGGGAAACTAGGAGATGGAAAACAGCTCTGAAGGAAAGACAAATCAAGCCGAGTAACAGCTTTATTTGTCTTTCCTTCATACACAAAGATGGAAAAAGCCCTGAGACTAACATAAACACTAAACAGAAAGGAAGACTAATCCAAGGAACCCAAGTGTAATGCAAGAAGTAAACAGAAGTATAGAGGAATGAATAAAAGAATTGATCAAAACCTAGAGCACAGATTAAACTTAAAATTAAACAGTGTAAAGCGCTTTGAATGGTCAAAAGGGCTGGAAAAGCGCTATAAGTTCAGTCCATTTACCATTTTAAAAGTCCAGATTGTGAGAAGTTTAATTTTTCAATAAAAAAAAAAAAAAACTTTTATTGAAAAAAAATTGCAAGACATGTCTTACAATTAAAAAGACATGTCTTTGTTGTTGCCATCAACTTTGTGTTTATATTTAAAATTCTTTAACACTAAATGCAAATTTAGTCAATAAAGCTAATCCTCGTTCTGATTATGAATCGTGATTGAAAATTGCTTCAATGGTGAGTTTTGTAGAACCTGAATGTCTTCATCCACCACTGGCTTACAAAATCTTGTTTTTTTTTCTGCACGAGCTTCAAACGTTAGAAGTTTTCCTTCTTGGTGATTTTCTGCATCCTACTGAGTTAACCAACCACACTGCACTTAACTCAGCTGGAGTTTGTCTGCCTGCTGTGTTTCACTGCTACAATCACGTGCTCTAACGAAGTGTTCTGATTGGCTTAACAAGAAAAGATATAGTTCCAGCTTTTTCTGACGTACGTTCACTGATTCCTGTATCAGACTCTTTCCTGTTTGTCTTTGGTTTATTATTTTGCAGACTGCTTAAAATGAGCTGACAGGCTGGAAGTGGCCCAGAGGCCATGAACTAACGATCACTGCAGTAAATGAGCTGTCATTAAGCTCTGCATATGGAAGTGCTTTTAATGTTGTTGCTTTGTATTTAATGATATTTTGTCCATTTATCTGCCATTGTGTCGTAACAATGTCGATGCGTATCTTTATTTCCGTTGTTATGACAACATCAGCATTGCGTGTCACATGGCTTTAAGTAGAAGGAATGTGTGTTAAGTGTCCAATGGTGCATTGAGTCACTGTTTCTGTCTGTCTGTCCCTGTCAACCCGATGTGCTCTGTCTGTCTCTCTGCTCAAGTGTCTCCATGTTAACCCTTCCTAATTGTCCCCTGGGGACAATAAAGATTGACTGAACTGAACTCTGCAGTCTGTGAATGACAGGGTTGCCAGGGTAACGTTGTCTCACTGTATGCAAACCTGTCGACCTTCGCGACTTTCTGTCTGCCTGTCCGTCAAACTGTCTTGCTTCCTCAGGCGGCTCCATCGTTTAGTTGTCCTTCTGCTCATTTCCCTCCCTCCCTGCTAATGTCCTACTGTCTCTCCTGCGTGGCTGCTTGCCTGCATGTGTCTTCAACTAAATCTATATCTTTTTAGACCACCTGTCTTTTTATATGTCAGGTTTTGTTCACAAATGCCACAGATTTTCAAAGCTTTGACTTGAATTGAAATCTTTTTTTATTTTTTTTTTTTCAAATCATAGACCATCTTAGAGTGAGAGAGTAGAAAGCGATTAATCAGGAGCCAGAACTTCTTCTACTGAATGGGGATCCTAGAAAACGGCTTTCCAGCTTATCATTGGCTGATAGGAGATCTGAGATTGGGAGGTCTGGAAAATTACTTTTCACTGGCAGCTTCGCCAGCTGGAAGATTTCTGAATGAAAAGAAATGATGTTTCCACACAGGACGTGGTGCACAAGCTGCCATAATAATGTGTCAAACGCTTTCTAAGCCTTGGATAGAGCTAACTGGGATGACATGACGCTGTCATTATTATTCCAATCCTCAAAAGTTTTAACAGTTTACAAATACACGGTCTATAAATTGTGCACACCCCGATTAAAATGCCAAATTTTTGGTATTAACAGAAAAACTAACGTTATTTAATAATTCACTACAAAACCTTTTCAAAATATAATATGAGCTATTTCCTCAACATTTAAAGTGAGAAACAGATATATTTAAAATTAGAAAAAAAACATTTTATTTATTTTGAATATTACATATTATAGTCATTTTCACTTATCTCTTATGCTTTCTTATTTTAACCTATTGCTGGGCTGATTGCTTCATAGAACAAAGGTTTTGCAGTTCTTCAGTTTGTAAAGCTGACTGTGAAGTTTGGCTAAAAGTAATTTATATTAATTTGCCTGCTTAACAGGTGCATTTTTGATCAATTTCAATTGCATGCTGATGAAGCCTTTTGCTGAACTCTCCCTTTAGATCGCTTTCCATGTGTTTAGCTTGAACAGAGTCCAGGGCAGTTTGTGACAAGATTAAAATAACAGAATAACACATTTTACAACTTTACTAGCAATTGTGCTTTTACTTTGTGATCACCTTTACCAATATAGGGCCACACTTTATTACATTCTACAAAGAACATCTGGAGAGGAAGATTTGTAAAACTTCCTCTTTGCACAGTCCCTTTAGATTTTAGACCAATCTTTTGTTTTTAGTCATCAGGCTACTCAAACTAAAAACTAATTGAACAAAGTTCTCAGTTCCTTTGAAAGAGAAAAAAACCTCACAAATCCTTCACCAAACTTACAAGTTGAGAAGAATGGCTTTTCCACATTTTCCTTCTTTGTTTCACTCTAGTTTCACCTTGAGTGTTTGTTGATTCCAGTTCCAGTTTAAGTCTCGCTGTCATTTAGTAAACTTGACATAAATATTTCTGATGGCAAAAGCAACCTTGACAGAAACGTGACCCATGTATCACACCATTTATGCCCAAGGAAGACAAAAAAATATTGAAATAATATATATATATAGTTCCTTGGTACTATGATCAACTTTAAAAGTAAAGTCTACATTTAAAAAATCCCTTACATTTGTTGTATAAAAAATAATGTATGGCACCAGTGATTGTTAAAAAATATATAGATTGATTTTTCCTGAGTCTGATGTTTTCCACCCTCCCAGAAAGCAAATTTACTTCTGCAGCAATTTATAGTCCAGAAAACTGCAGAGCGCTTCATGTGACAATTAGTCATTCACTCATTCATACACACTGATGGTGGGAAGCTACATTGGAGCCCTGAGGCAGACTGACTGAAGCAAGGCTACCTTACAGTCGTTTCCCCGAGGACACAATGATTGTTCGGGAGTTTAAACCAGCAACCCACTGATTACAGGAAGAACTATCACATCACCCAGTACATTAATTTTCTAAAATGGTCATTGTGTGATCGTGAGTTTATTTTATGACTTCTTACTCATCTTTACCAAGGGTGCCAATAATTTTGGAGAATGGAGTATGCAGTCTTTGCTCGTATCTCTTCAAACTTTGTTCAAACTTTTCTTCGTTCAGAATTCAGAAGCTTGGATACTTTTCACAATGACCTGCCCATTTCCAATGTTCTTGAAAACATACATGTGCCTCTGGAGCCCTCATTATTTCAAAAACCTTCCATTCATATGACTTTAATTTGCAAAGTATAAAAGCACATCTTTATCCCACAGTCCATGTGACATGCAGCACTGATTGAGCACACTCCACTGTAGCTTTGATCACTGAACCTTTTTAGCAGCCCACACACACACACACACACACACACACACACACACACACACACACACACACACACAAACACACATTGAGAACTAACTTATTAGACTGATGAAAGTTTTGTCATTGGTTTCGAGATAAATGTGTTTTTTAAATAGACCACAGATTTACACAATGTGACATGTGGGTATCTTTGCAAAACTTCAAAAATTGTTCAAACAGTTCTAATTGCACCTCAGAGGCTACTGTTATTTGCACATCAAAGCTGTCCTTATGATCATTTAAAACACATATTTTACAACTTTTTTTTGGAAAGATGTTCCTTTTTAGAATTTTGTGCGTACGTGAAAGACATCTGTTCATTAGAAAACACACACTGGTCTGTTTGACACACATTTTCAATCCATTAAGCTCATGAAGGTGTCACGGGAAAGCTTGTTAGGGCCATAGAGTGCCTTAATGTGTTAGGGGAATGAGATGAGTGATGGAATAAGGTTTCCAATGTGCCTTTCATCCTCTGGTGTCTTTAGAGGCAGACATGTTAATAGTCTGTATTCAGATTAAAGACAAGACCTGGATAAATGCCCCAGAGTCATTCATTCTATTAGTCCCAACAATCCTGCTTTACCCAATCATAACCCTGCTCTTTTCTTCTAGCTTGTTGTCTTTGATTCCTCTTCAGATTATTCTGATGGTTTAGTTGACTGCACAGACAGTGACTGCCAAAAGGCAGATGATGAAACTTTGGTTTACTGAGTCTTTTATGTATGGACTTCAGATGATGTCAGCAAGTGGTCAAACATTTTACATTGAACCAAAATCCACCCACAGCATAGGGTAAAAATTATTTAAAGCTATTTTAAGAATATATATGCAGGACTTTTGAAAAGAGGAAAAAAAAAGCAAAGTTAGGGTGATTTCATTGATATCTAGTAAACAGGGAAGCGTGAGTTTATCATTGACCCTAATATGTTGCATATATCAACATTATTCAAGAACATCTATGGGTTTGCATTTGTTCTTTTAGATGTTTGGCTTTGAATGATAAGAATTAGTTAGTATGACTTTTTTTCCTCGAAATCTGTCAGTTCTGAGTCAAACAGTTCCCTTCAATTTATTTTCAATTTGTAAAAATAATATATCATGACCAAAATCTTTGGTCATGATATATTATTTGTATACTTAGTTACTTTTGAGCATATCGTTACCTTCCTAAAATAATGGTCTGTCATTTTTTGCCAATTTTTTGCCATTTGTATGTTTGTGGTTGATGATATGATAGCACAGCAAAAAGTATCTACTTCCCCTCAGTTCTGGCAATCAGTCATTTGTTATTGCCAGCAATACAAGTTAATTGTTCTTATTGGGTTATTATTGGCAATCAGACTGATCTTATCAGAAAAAAAAAAATCTTTTTAATTTCTAACCCTTTGTATGTAATTGTTTTTGCTGTTATTCTGCTATTTTTTATTTTTTTTGCTGTTCTGTTAGAATTGTCTTTTGATTTGCAACAGCATGACCGGTTTAGATTAAGCTTGTTCCTTCAGACTGAACTTCCATCTTATCTCACCATGCAGTTATTCTTTAAAGCTCTAATAAATACTGAGTCACTATCAGTGACTTGACTCAGTCAGGTCAAATTAAACTTCTTGTGAAGAGTTTATCGTGTTTAGGCAGTTGTAATATTTTTTCCTGCCGTGAACTTTCAATGTTAAATAATTGGCCAGTTTTTTAGGTACGCCCTGCTACTACTGGGTTGGACATCTCTTTTTATCTTTAATGATAGCCTTAATTCTATTTGGCATATATTCACTAAGGTGTCAGACTTTTAGATTGGCTATCTAACAGTGGGCTAGAAGGTTTTGTACCATTAACAGTTACCTAGAGCGTTAAACTCACTTCATGTAGGCTGACTTTTGATCCATCTGCAACAAAAGGAAAGTAATCTTCAATCACATTCCTATTTTGTCCTGAATCCTGTGCTTTCATTTTAGGTTGTTGTGACATTTCCATGAAAGTTGTTCTCAAACTGACTTTAAGTGTCTGCCAAATCATGCTCTTTCTTCATGGTTTATTCAACATTCTGCAAAATAATCATTTACAAACCACATCGTATCATCTCTTGTCATGATGGAGTAAAGCTTTAGATGTAATAATGAAATATATCCAGAAAATCTCAACTATGTGTAGCAGGAGGATACAGACTCTAATCCCTGGTGTTGCACATCGTATTCCCTGCTGCTTCTCTTTCATATCGGGCTTGTGACTCGTTCCTGCTGTGATTAGATTCCTCTGCACACACACACACACACACACACACACACACACACACACCTTCGTGTTAAAAGGACATGCCTTCCTCCAGGGTTATTGAGGCAATTTTATTTCTCTTTTCTTTTCCTTCTTACAAACAAGTATCAATATCAAATCCAACAGGACTCAGTTGGAAGTCTGAAATAATATCTGTCATATTTCACTTTGATTTTGTGATTGGTGCAGGATTTTTCTTTATCAAAAAGTAAATCTGCTTAAATCTACACAGAGTAAGAAAATTGTGTAAACACATTCAGTATTTTGTCACAAATATATAGAGTAGATTTTTCATTTTGAATTGTATCATTTTTATTGTGTGTATCCTCAAGTATGTTTGTACCTATTACTTAAATGCTGATACACAGAAAAGCCCCCACTGAGGGAAAAATAAACATTATTCAGAATAAAAATATCCAACTAGCTTGAAAAAACAAAAACATAAATGTTGTGCCTGGCTAAGAAAAATAACTGCTTACTGGAACAGTAGTGGATAAATGCCAGATGGATGTGGAAGAAAAGGTTTTGCTACTTCCACACATCCGTCACAGAGATTTGTCAGATTTCTGCTCAGCTTTGTAAAATATGTTCACTGACTCTAACAGTGCAAATATGAAGTGAATGGAATTGGGTAAAATTATCAGTTGGATATTCATATATACAAAAAGAAAAAAAATGCACTGAATTAGGTCTCTTTTGCTTACTGCAATTCAAGAATTTTAAATGTGGATAGGTGAAAACCATCCAGGATCTTTTTTATACTTTTTATACTAAAAAGTATAAAAATATCCTTTTTATACTTTTTATAAAAAGATCCTGAACCAGACATGGAAAAATCTTTCAGACATATACAATAATGATATTTTTTGCTTCTGAATCAAATAGTTTGAAATGTTTTTGCAGTCACTGTTTATTTTTTATAATTACTGATTAATGCAGTTTTTCAGCAGCGGTTAAATTCACTAAAATCATGAATTTGCCACCAAAAACGGAGCTGCTGCTGGGACATCTGTCCACACTTTGGCAGTGATCACTGATGATTTCACACATTCAAGCAGCTGGAAACAAGTTGGAGGGAGAAGCACAGAGATACAGTCTAATGGACCGAAATAAGGGAATAGTGCAGAGTAGAGTATAACCAAAAATGTCTGCATAAGCTTTCCCCACCTTTTACCTTTGTTGGGGGAATTTTATATATATATATATATATATATATATATATATATATATATATATATATATATATATAGTTTACAGCCTTTGTTTCTCTTACTTATGAGGATTTTCCAGATTTGTGGTGTTTAGAAGCTGAATGCAGTTTCTCCGTGTTTGATTCTGGGTATGCAGAGTAGAACCAGGAGACCTGAGAGGTCTGGAAGGTTGACACATTAACAGCAACCACAGGTCTTTAGTGTATTTTGGTGCTGTGTTTTTCAATGATTTAAAAATGGACAAAATGTTCTGTAAGAGTTCTGTAAGTACATATAGTTTAATTCATTGAATATTACATATGCACACACACACCTACACAGAAACACCACACACAGCTTGAAATCCTGGTGAGACATCCTGGTCTACTTTATGTGAATAGAAATGTGGTTTGGGATACTTTATGAATAAAAAATTACAGGGGAAGAAAGATCCCTGGCTACAATAATGAGAAAGGATTTTCTTAGCAAAAATAGCTTAGGACTGAATTAGGGAGCAGGATGAGAGTGAGACACTGGACAAACGGGTCAGATTCATGGAGCCACTATGCCACAACTGAAAGGCTCAAAGCATCTTAAAAAACATCAGGATGCCATCTGGGCCTGGTGGAGTCCATGCCTCAATGGGTCAGAGGGTTTTTTGGCTGTAAAATGGGTACCAGCACATCATTTGGCAGGTGGTTGTGATGTTATGCATGGTTAGTGTAAAACACGAATCACTGACTATTTAACTGAGGAGGAGCTGCTGAAAATGTGACTTCTTGCTCCTTCAGTAATCTCCCCTTCATTCACTGCTAATTGTGATCAGAGTGAATGAGGGATTCCAATGTAGCCATTCTGCAGCCGACACCTCTAAATGTGGCCTCACTCGAATGAATCCCCAGCAGGCTGTCAGGTCCCTTTGGCTTCCCTCAGCTCTGTAAACATCCTGAGCGGCAGCGTCAGGGGAACAGGCCACCAAAGACTGAGAGGAAAGCAGCTCACAGGTCCTATTTCTTGTCTTTTTTTAAAGGACTGAGAAAAACCGAAGGAGCAGGACAGGAGAGAAATGTGCTCGAGGGGAAATGCATTTACATTGCAGTTTATTTTCATGAATAAGATTATGATTGCAAAAAGCCAATTTCAAGAGATTAATCTCCACTTCTCAGGGGACCAGTTTCACACAAAGGGAAATGGGGGAGCTGAGTATTTCTGTTTGTGGATTTGTTTTTATTTAAGGTTGGATTTAAATGTACATTATGAAAAGGGATACCAAGCTGTGACTAAAGTGGGTATTAAAGGATCTGCTTCACCAGCATCAGGACCAACTAAAGCCAAACTAAATGTGGCTTTTCAGCCAGCAAAATGCATCAGTTTATCAAACTGCATGTAAGCCTCGAACCCCAGCAGATGTTAATACTTAATGACAGAGGCCATTCATGTCCCCATTTACAGTAAAGTCCTGGTCTGCAAACTACGATTCCCACGTATTTCTGAACCATTTCTCAAATGGTTTCAGAAGGAATAACAGATAAGTATTCTTTTGAAACTTGCACAAAAGTAGACTTTGAGTTGAGAAAAAAAAAATCAAAGATCCTGACAATTAGAAAATAATATGAAATGTAAATGTTTTAACAAGTACATGTGATGTTTAAAGTCAAACACCAGCTGCACGATTCCAACTGCCAGGGTTTATCTCATGTTTGCTTTCAGCAATAAGTTAAAATTTGTGTGCAAACACTATCAAGTGGAAAGCCTGGGGTTTCTGTTTGCGCTCGATTCTGAACTAATATCCACAGTTTCCAGAATACTAAATAGTGTTTCTAGTTTACTTGAAAGTGTAAAGAAACTATGGTTACTGTAAAAAATTACATACAACATCAATAATTTTCTGGGGATTAATAAATGCCTGGAGTACAAAATGTATAAAGGTGTCCAGATTTAGTAATCAGACTCATGGAGACAGTTTTTGCAGGTATATTTTATTCCTTTTTCAACCTTTTTATTTATCTTGAAACTGCTTTGTGCTTTCACTTTCCAAAGCTCTCTCCTGTCAACATCGCTGTTTAACTAGTTAATTTTGAATCCTGAAACACATTTGCTTGATTTAATCGAGGTACAAAATAATCTTGGCTACCCCAAATTAGACTTTAAATGATTCTCTAACAAGACCCATTAAATTGTTGACATGGAGAAAATTTAATGAAGGAAATTGCCTAATACTAATCGTTAGTTGAGTTAAAAGAAAATAAAAATTCACTTTCATGGAAAAAAAGCATTTTAATTTCACACCATTTTGCTTTTTATGACTTCTTTTGAGATCAAAATGATGTGTCTGACAAAATGTATTTCTCCACTTGCCATTTCTTTAATTTTGCACGTGTGTGCAGCCAGCCTCTTTTATTTTTAACCTCGATAACGATGTGATCATTGTTGCATCAGCCAGCAGTATTATGTTGCCATGTTCTGTTATCTGTAGCAGTGACTGGAAGTCACAAAAACTTAATGTAAAGTAATTTGTAGAATAACTGGAAAAATGGTGTCAGAGTAGAACTTCACTATTAGATTATCCACTCCACATATTTAGTCCTGTCTGCATATAAGACATTTATCCAGAAGGACTTAATGTTGTTAATGTGTGCAGTGGCAGATTTCAGTCCAGATTGGTGTTGTTTTTGAACTGTTGTGGTGTAAAACCAATTCCACTGTGGGCAGTGACACCAGTGGGTCAGCAGTTCCCAGCACCCTCTATGGTTCTCGGGTTATTCCTGAATGTTCAAACCATTTTCTTTTCGTCTCAGGGTGACATTTTGTTTCCGTTTTAAAATCCTGTCAAAGCTGAAAAACACCTGAATGAAGTGATGACCTTTTTTAATTCTACAATGTTTCTACTGGTCATTCTAATGAGTGCTGCTGTTTGGACCCTTTTTGTGCTCTTAAAGAAGACCAACATTTTTTTTTTTTTTAGATTTTTCTGCTTAGAATATGCTTGTGCTAACTTTGTGATTGTATCAGATTTAGCAAAGAAAAGAGATGTGTTTAATGTTGCAATAGTCTCATTTGTTTTTTGTTAAATTCTTTGACCGTACTGGCCACATGTTTGGTAAAGTTGCTACTGAAAATGATTTTGACAGTCATATTGAATAATTAAAATGTTATTCAGATATCCAGATTAAAAAAAGACACAGCACAGAAAGTCAAATAAAGCAAGCAAGGCCTAAATTATGCAAAGGAGGTGTGAATCAATATGATGAAAGCATCCTTAATATGTGTTTTCCACTTTGGCTGACTTTGAAAGAATCACACGTGTTCTTTTACAAGATAAGACAAATGAACCGTGCCTCATGTTTTATTCAAAATCTAAGCCAGTGCATTTTCGCCTGAGTCTGAACTAGATCCACATCTGTGACCACTTCTCGGCCAAAAAAATAGAAGAAACATCTGAGCCAATTTGTCCAGGACATGACCACTTCATTGGAAATCAAATCCATCATCCTCACTATTAGCTGCAGGGGGACTGGAGTGTTTCATTAGAGAAAAAGCTGTCCTAAAGTGCTGTGAAAAAGTGCTTGTCCACTTATAGATTTCTTCTGATTTTTTTTTTGTTATGGTTAAATATTTCAGATTAGATTTTCAAATGACATTTCCATTTCTTAAGTAGAAAGAAAAAGCTATCACAATAATTCATCCCTAACCTTTAAAAAGTGGTTGTGCAATCCTTGGTGGCAATCACATCAGGCATTTTTGATCTAACACAGAGTCGCTGTAAAGACTCTCTGTTCCACTCTTCTTTGGAAAATGACAATTTGAGCCATGTTGGAGAGTTTTTGAGTAAAAAAAAGGCATATTTAAGTTTACAGCGAGCTAACTTTGACTAGGCCACCTTAAGAGATGCAATTGGTAATGTGCTTCAGATCACTGTCCTGCATAATCCAAGTAATTTTTTCATTGTTTAATTGTAAACAGTGACCTTAACTAAACAAAGTGAGGCAATCAATACTGAACATGTTAAGCAGAGGCTCATCGCTGTTCCATCGTCATGTGGATGAAGGCTCATTTGCTGGAGTCCCAAATCCTTTGAACTTCATCTGTTCTTGACTTGTATTTTCTTTAAAAATGAATGTAATATGATCTAATCACAATCTTTTAGCCTGTTTCTGGCTCTGAGAGACGTTCTATGTAAGTAATTTCTTGATTCTGCAGACCTGGCAGTAATCAGGGTCTTTCTGGTGAAACTTAACCCTAATAATTGCTAAAGACAAGTATTTCATAATTTAACTGTCATGAGTTAACAGGTTTTTTTTTTTTTAATTTAGCGACTCTGTTTTTCTTTGTTTTATCAGGCACAGTTGATTTGGGGGCTTTTTTCCTCTCAATGAATTAAATTATCATTTTAAAATGCATTTTATTTGCTCTGGTCATATTTGTGTGACATCAGTTCATCTGATGACTTGAAACAAGGAAACCCAGTAAAAATTAAAATCCGAGGAAAACCTCCCCTTTTCCCCCCAGAGACTTCACAAAATCACGATTACAAACCAATATTTTTCAATTAGCTCCACTCCATTTATTTATATTGTGCCAATTCACAACATGTTAATTCAATTCATGTTCAGTTTATTATTAAAATTCCATAATCCAATCTCAAATGTTTGAAACTGGACCTGCTTAATCAGACTAAAACCAATCATTAATCATTTATTTCAGAAGAGTGTGGGAGAATGTCTTCGTGCCAGGAAGTAGAATGAGTCTGAGCAACACAACTGAGCTGTTGTAATGTCCCAAAGTTGTCAACAAATTCTCACTCTGAGTGTAAAAGCGTGTCCTGTCTTCAGTCCTCAAGAAGCCCTTTGCATGCTTACATAAAGACTTAAACAGCTCTGCTCCTTCAACACAAGTTAAAGGAGCAGGTTTATGCTCAAAGCAGTCTTGTGAACCTTATTCTTATATTATTCTTATAGCCTGAATTGCATTTTTTATGAAGCTATAAAAAAACACAAGCACACAGACACTAAATACACAGATCGACATGTGATGTCCTAAAGTGAAGGCATTATTGGGGAACTAGGATAATGTGAATATGAAAGATATGAAGAAATGAAAAGGAAAATAAGATCAAAATCCAGAGCCTAATAAAAAATCTAATACCTGTGGTAGAAATTGAAATTCTGGCTGCATGTACCTGTTTAGACAACACACAGCTTTCTTGCTCCAGGACCTTGTCGTGTTCTGTGATTAAAGCAGCCTTGAGCTCCTTCCACATGGTGAAATCATAGTGAAGCTAGAGAGAGTTGTTCAAGCCATCTGTCTCTTTAGAAACGCCTTGGCATCCATGCTAAATGCCTGCCACGTCCTCAGAGGTTGGGAATTTAGACAATTTCCTGCAGCATCTGTGGCATGAGGTGAATGAAAAATGGGAAAACCTCCAACTTCCAATTTTCTGATTCCCAGATCCTTTAAATTAATTAAAAATTAATCAGGTAAGTTTAAAGTCAGAAAACTGAGAATTCAGTTGGCATGCAATTTATTTTCTTTATGTGGCTTTTATCTTGTTATAGGAATTGATCTAGTAAGCTGGGAGGCCCCAGGTCAGGAACTGCAGTGCATTGCAAATTATTCATATCCTTTATGCAAATGGAAAAACACCACCTAGCTAAATAATGACCCCAAAATATACAACAAGAGTAACAAAGGAATGGTTTAGATTGAGAATATTCAAGAGTTACACAAAAAAAATCTGTTTTTATTGTTTTATTATGACATTTAGTTAAAAATGTCAACCAAATTATTTAGAGATAAAAGCTCCTCTGAGCTGGTAACACTGGTGAAAACCTAAACTACATTTTTGTAAATGTCTACAACTAAAATATTTTCATATAACTTATTAGTTAATGCAGTAAATGTTTATTTCAGCCTCATGCTAGAAATTATCTACCCAAAGAACTAAAGTACAAGTCCAGATTCTGAGATTATAAGCATATTTCTTTATTCAAAATGAGTTCATTTCAGAAGTTTTTGCTTCACATAAGTTTGTTGCCCATCCAAACAAGTGTAAGCTCCACACATAGTCCTCTCTTGACAGGATCTGTCAGACCTCTGCCTCCTTCACCCCACTGCTTATCCACACAGATGGCACTCAATGAAACAGATGAAAACACTGCAGCTTACAGGAGCTTTTGATCCTGTTAGAGGTGGAAGAAATGTGATAAATGGTAATTATATTTCAATCATATCATCAGATAAGTTACACAACTTTGGGCTTACTTTTTAAAACATATTCCTATATGGTAGTATTGTAAAAAAATATGTTTATTGATCTGGCAAGGCTTAGTTGTAGTAGGCAACACCATTGCCTGTCTTCAAGTGAATTAGTTAAGTCTGCAAGACTGAAGTGGCCTGAAAAGTAAATAAATTGAGTGGAAAAAACTGACATAGAAAAACTGAGAGTTTTGAAAATAATGACAGATGCGCCCACATTGCCATCCTGACTAGTTCTTATGAGTCACTACATGTCCTTCCCTGATTCGTCATTCCCCTGTCAGGTGTTCATTGCAACAAAGCAACAAACTCTATGCTTCCCGTTGCTTCCACCACACCAACACTCAGACGTTTGTGTTCTTTGACATTCATCCACATTCATTCCATCACATGATATAATCCAGACCCATAATCTTCACATTTTGGTTCTTTTAGTTAACGCTTACAGTTTACTGTACTCGATTACCAACAATAGTTCTGACTTTGGAGGGATACGATTTGAAGTTGTGTTTTTACCTCCTGTTTTAACTTGAAATTACTTTTGGGGCAAAAGTTATGAACAGTGATAAGTGAAATTATTTATACCACTTTAATTTTTCTCAGATTTAGCTACATTCAAAACATACATTTAAATAAATATTTTTAGCACGTTTTGTAATGACCAGAATAAAGCAGTACTTAATCTATTCTGCCGTGGCATAAATTCTTATGCCACAATCTTTAGATGAAATGTGAAACAATCCTTGAAGAAATCCTGCCACAGGTCGAATTTGATTTGAAATTTAGTCTTTCTTTTTTTTTTTTCTTTTTTTACCTTTTATACATCCAGAACATACAGGCAGAGCTACAAAGAGGTTTAGATCAAACTGCATTATTGTGTTAGAATGGCCCAGTCAAAGCTCAGGACTGAAATAGCTATTTTGAAAAGACAAATGGATAAAAACTTCACGTTTCTGGATTTGCAAAGATCTAGAAACGTGAAGTAGTTTCACTTTTAAGCAGTCTTTTTCCTTCTGTTTCACAATTCCTTATTCCTTTCTGTTTGAATACATAATAATATCCCTCCAAATACATTGAAATTGTGGTTACAATATGAAAATGTAAATAAGTTTAAAGAATTAAAACATTTTTGGGAAAAAAGTGGTGCGATATCTATGAGTAATCTTCCATTTCTGATATTTGTGTCACGATAGCGTGATCAGTGTGCAGTTTGTTCATACAGCCTAATAAGTTAAGTTATTCTTATAGCAAGTGCGACAGCCTGTATGATGCAAGTAAGCCAACACCACCCGCACAGATTTCTGTGCTTTTATTACACTTGTCAGATGAGTCCCTTCTGTAAAGTGTGTGCTTGAAGCCATCTGTGGTGTGTCCTCTCTCTGCTCGATGACCCTCAGAAATGAGTTGCTTATAAGATTGGTTAGTTTATGCAATCCACAAATCAACATGTGCTTTTGATAAAGTGAAGTAGGCCTGCTATCATTCTTGCCCTAAAATTCAGTCTCATAGATTAGACCTGCCATAAATCCTGAGTATGCTTCAGTTAGTTTTACTGTCAACAAGATCAACAATGAGTCCATATAAAAGATGAATATCAAGGGCATTATGTTTGGGAAACATTTGTCACTGACAAGCCAATTGAGGAATCAAGTAGTCATTTTTCATCACTGCTGCTGATTAATACAGTACCTTCGAACAAAACAATCCCTTAAACAAGAACTACGAGTTACAATTCTTATCATTCCAGTCAGTCTACTGAAATTTTAATAGCTACTATACTACAGGTATGTAAGATTTTATCTGTTTTATAACCAATGTTAGAAAAGCTGGCTGGATGTTACTACCATCGTCAGCGTGCAGTGATTATGAAGGGATCATGAGGCATCAGATGAGAATCTGCATGTGTTTGGTTTTCACAACTAACTGTCGGTGATGTCTCACTCGGACTGGTCCTGAAAAACAAACTCGCACTTCAAGAAAAATTGTGACAGCACATCAGATGATTTCTATTATTATTCATTTCACCGTGTGGGAGAATTGGAAACCTGAGATCATTATAAAACATCTCATCTGGCTTTTAGCACATTGCGTTTGCATTTTTTGTCTGAGAAGAAATTTAATCCTTATCTAATTGTTTGTGTAGAGTACCAGACCCAAATGTAGACAACAGAGCAGCTGAGTTGCTTATAGGATTTATACAAACACTTTTGACAAGAAAATAAAATCTCAGTCGTGCTAAATATATTAGCCTCGAGGTTTTTCAGGGATTTGAAATACTTTTTGACAAAGTAAAACAGATAAATGATAATGTAGAAATTTTGCAGAAGTCAAACATTTTTAAGAACAGAAATATCGTGTGAGCAAATTCCAGTAACTCTTACACATTGAAAATGTATAAAAGCAACATTTAAACTCATAGCGGGATTGATAATAGTTGTCTACACTATCAGATGAAAAATAGAGTATCTATTTGCCACTACTCCTTCAGACTAGTGGCAGCAGTCTGGTGGTATTTGCTAATTGATGAGCTTTTGCTGAGCTTATCATAGGAACTACTTCTTAGTCCAACAGTTCCATCCAGTAGCATTATGACGCATCTTCTTAAAGAGACAGACGCTCAATTTTACAGGATTAACTTGCAAAGTCAAATTTCTTTTTAAAGTCATGTCTGAGCATTCTTTTATGAAATAAAAGTAACAGTTATTTCATTGTGCTATAAACTGAAACTATGTATCTTGACAATACATAATACTGCCTCTTTAAGTGGAAGACGACTGGATGTCTTTTCTTTAACAATTTGAGTCTTGCGCAAATGGCCTTGTCAGTGTTTAGCATGCCTGGATGTCAGGTTTATAAACTGTAGTTACAATTATCACACTATTGGAGTCATTAATGTGGCAACCAGGATGTGGCCCTGCCCTCTATTCAGCTCAGTGTTTGGTAATTGTTGCACTATGAGCCAAACATGCCTACAATGATCCCGTTTGAGTTGTTTTGGTCTCATGTCCAAAGGTGCTGAAAACTGCCCAGGGAGACAAGTCAAGGCTGCAGAAGAGGTGCTAGAAAAATGGAATTTGAAGCCAGCTCTTTTGTTTTTCATATAACTTAAACTTATTTTATTTCTCTCTCAAACCACAAAGAAGTTCAGTTGCCTTCTATGTAAGGCAACTGAATTAGGATTCAGCGATTTGTTTACTTTTTAACCTTTTTCATTAATCAGTCTGATTCTCAGTGCTTTTGGCTAAAGAAATCATTTATTTATTCTCATGCATTTGTGGTTGCCAGCATATGATTGTTTCCATAGTTTGTAATGTAATAACTGTAATTTATCCTCCCCAGGTGAATTAATTTTGCATTGAGCCTCTTATAATTAAAAATATGCAAGCGCTGCTTTACTTTGTAAATTGTAATCCTCTCTATAAATTGAAAATCCTTTAAAATAGGGCAGGAAAGCCTTTTGTGTTTTCCATGGCAGAATTCCAACGTAATCCATTTTTCCTGTCAGCAGAGTACGTTGCTTTGACATTCACTTTGTTGTCTGAACTTACTAAATTTCAGTGTGCTCTATTCATTGAGCACAGGCAACACACACATCTATACACTCCGCTCTCATAAACATCTCCACGAGAGCTTGATTTTGTAGAGTTGGATCAAAATACTGAGGGTTCCAAGAAACTTCCAGAAAGCAGTGCATATCCGTCCTCTCTAGGTGACCAATAACAGATGAGTTGTGTTGGTCTGTGCTCACTAGCCTTCTGTCTCTCCGTCCTGGCAATGTTCAGGCGACTTGATAAATGTGACCAATTAGGAGTGAATATGTGAGTCAAACCTGATAAGTCTGAATATAAAAAAAAAAAACAAAAAACAGCAGACATCCGACCACACATTCGTCAGTGATTCATGCTGTCTGAGCATTTGTTTCATCGTACTGTTAGCAAACCCACATGGAACACATTTTGGTGTTTAAAAATAAAGCATGTGCATTTTTCTGATTCTCAGCATGACTTTGATAATTTGAAGGTTCTGTCTTTTTGTGAGCTCATGTATTGATGTTTGCCAGGTATTTTTTATTTTTTTTGCTATTTAAAAAGCTGAAATGTGTGGCGTGTACATCTATTCAGTCCCCTTGAGTCAGTAGTTTTGCTTCAGACACTGGTGCATATTTTTGAGGTTGCCTTACAAGATTTGCAATAACTGCTGCAAAGCATTATTAACAGACGGGCTGCAAGCTTTATCATGCTTTACAGAGTAAAATACTCTAAGCTATTTTACTGTTTCGTGGTGTTATTGGACTGGCAAGCAAAATGCTCAGAGAGACTTAACATTTCATGTCGTACTGGTCACAGAAACAGGTGCCAATGGTACTCTGGAGCTAGAGCGAATACATCAGTTCAATCCAGGAACAAATAAATGGAGAAGAAGGCTTAAACACTGACAGCAAGTGATTGGTGGCATGGATAAAAGGTGACTGATAAACAGGTGAATTGTGTCTGGAGGAGCTAAACAAACAGATAGGCTTAACTAAAGGTGACCTACAAAAAAAGTGAATCATATAATTCATCCAGCAATAATTCATCCTTGATGCTTCGGAGTAATCCAATGTGTCAGTTTCTTGACCCAGAACTTATCAGGATCAGAGCTGTCCTCTTTAACAGCAAACGGAGCCCTCTTCTCTTGACAGAAGGCAAATGGCAAAACCATCTGGACTGAGCTCCACAAAATCCTTGGTGCGCAACAATCCACAACCTCACACCTGCAGTTCAATCAAGCCTTTCTTGACTTTTTTGGGAAATGGCTACAAACAGTGAAAACCTGCTGTGCAAGACAGCCAGAATTAACTGTTAGCAAGAGCAAACTGACCGACTCCTTTGACTCTATGTTTTCTTTCTCACCTTACAAGGTTTTAATAAATTTATTACTGCTTGTCCAGACTCTTGTTAAAATATTTCTTTCCATGATAAACCAAAGATTGTAAAACAAAATGAAGAAGTCCAAGGACGAGTGGAATTGAAATCTACCATTCAGGATGAAATACAACAACCGAGGAGTATTTCTGGATGATCTCCCCAACGACAAACTGCCAAGCGGATGTCTTAGGCAGCAGAAACCCAGAGACAAGCCTGAGAATGATGCATACCACTGACAGATTGAGGAAGTGGCTGATGTTCTCCACCAGAGACCAGCTCGTCTGGTAGAGGACTTGAGCTTAAAGTGAAACTGTATCCACTGCTCACATGGTTGACCACTTTTCCTCTCCATGTGTTGAAATGTCATACGATGAACAATACATGTATGTATTCATTGGAGCAAAGTGTCATGTGAATAGAAGAGAAATAATAATGTGTCAGACACATCAATGGTGCCTGATATTTATCTTTTTACTGCATCATTAGTACACAGACAGAAAGTAAATAAGTTTACTGGCCATATTAAATGGTATTAAATTACAACTTGATAGCCATATTTTTACAAGCCTTATGCATAAATCACACTTGTTCATCTTCAAAAAAAAAGTCACTAGTCAATTTAATGAAATGTAAAATATTTTGTTTAATGTTCAAAAGAAATCTGTTTTACAGCTGTGGCTCAATCCATGTCTAATCTGGACAGACACGTTGAACATGGAGAGAAAGCTCTTCTTATTGTATTTTTAAACCTTAACATTTTTTTTTCTTTTGCTACGTTGACATTTCTCTAACCTTCCAGAGTTCTGGTCACTGCTATCAATGGTGTCATTTGGCTGTTCCTCAGACATTCAGATTGTGCTCTATGTCGATTCTTGTGATGCTAATTTCCTTCTCAGTGGATTTAAGTCCATAAACTGGGGCAAACTGATAAGCTCTTAAATGTCATAGAGAGCACCAGCAGGACACATTCAGGCTCACATCAACCTGCTTGGTTTTATGAGTCAATATCTACAGAATTTAGATACATTTTAAAAAAATAAAAATAAAAAATAAAAATGTCATGTATGTAGTTGTTACACAGATTGTGATATTTTCAACATTTTCTTACTATGGTAATTAAAACAATGAAATTAATGAGAGAAATATTTGTATAACTTAACTCTTCTGGTTGCTCTGTCCTATGAGGTGCAGTCTCTGAGTAGACTGCTGAGTTGACAGTTGCTCAGCAGACTGTCACTGTCACCCTCTACAACCAGGGTAAACCACAAAAGGTCATTTTTAGAGACACATACTATTACAAATTGCTGTTTCCCAGCATACTAATGGAAAATTGACTGGACTTGAAAGGTAGAGCTAAAAAAGTTGACCAAGCAACAAGAAATGCACATTTTATTTTTACACCAGGCACTTTCTGACGATGGTAAATTCCCCAAAAGAAACACTTGAAATAATGTATATCACTTTGTCAATGTGTATGTTTTTATATTTATTTATATGTGTTTAAAACTAAGTAGTACTTTTGCTGAATGTGTGTTGATTCCCATGTTCTCTCCTTTTTAACTTCTGTAAAGCATTTGTGGTACGTCAGTGCATGATTGATTGATTTGTGCACTGATTAGTTTTAATGAGCTATGTGTATAGTGAAGTCTGTAAGCGGGCAGAAGAAACTCAACAATTCAAATGAACTGCTTACAAGCATATGTAAACTTTTTTGTACTCGGGTCAAGCTGTTTAAACATTTAAAAACAAAATGCGAGCATTCCATCATTTTATAATGTTTTTTATAATATCCCTTGAATACCTATATATAAATACCACAAATAAATTTTCTGTTTTGAGATGAAAGATCAGAAATCCATTAGAAAAAAAATAGGCAAAGTAACAACCAACTGAAATTAGCTTCTACTTTTGGGTGACTGCTTTTTGTCATAAATAAATGTGAAGAGCTCTATCTTGCAGGGGAAACTTGGAATAGAGTCTCTGCATCCAAAGGATACAGCTGAGGTGATTTGGTCCTGTTATTAGAATTTCCAGAAGCTTTCTGGGCGCATCTCACTCGGAGGAGACCCCCGGGCAAACTCCTAACCCCCTGGAGGGACTACACACCCCTCTTCGCCTGGGGATGTTTTGGGATTTCTCAGAATGAGCTGGAGAGTCATTCAGGATGGCTCTCCAAAGTCAGGTTTCACTAAGTCATCAGTCAAGTTTGGAAACTAACACGGAAAAAGTTTCTGCAGAGCAAGAGTTACATCTCTATGTTATTACTAACAATTCTACTTGTTTGTCAGAATCTCCCATCCCAAGTCGGTATCTATTGCGCTAATTTCTATTACTCTGCATACTTTTTTGTCATCTCATTGTCCGCCTTTGGTCAATCTTTATATACAGTAAATTATCTATGTGTTGCCATGGTTAGTTTATAAAATAAAATAAATCACCCAAGACTGAAGGTAAAACTGACTTTTAATTTCAGAAGAACTATTGATCAAGATCATTTTAAAAGATTATAATAGTTTGACTTTAGAGAAAAAAATCATTTAAACAGCGTTGTGGAAAAAAAAGGTCATTATGGACACCACAAAAACTTAAAACTATAATCTATTTTATTAAAGTGGGGAAAATAAAATAAGAAAATACACTGAACCAAAGGAAACAATTCTTTAATACAGAATCTATGAATGGATTATACATCTTCCTTATAGTTCTTCCTGTTAGTCAAGAAGGATTTTAATTTTTCTCTGGGACACCGGACAGTTTTTTTTCCAGACACATCTCTTGTTAGCTTCTGAAGATACATCAGTCCCATACAATATGTCTCACAAGCCGCTTTATGTGGGGTTTCATTACAAACTCATTTCTTGGGTAAAAGGCAAAAGGCTGTTTTCAGATGAAGGTTCTTCCCCATTATGCTTAGCTTCAGCAGGTCAGAAGTAAATGGAGCATGTTTGGATACATATTTCATGGTCGTCATCCAGCCTCAAGGTACCTTAGTGAACAACCACAAGGATTACCTTTGCTTCTTTCTGCAGGTGTGATGTTTTACTTTATGTCTTGTGGCAGTGCTGTCCTCAGTTTCACTACATTGCATCTATTTAAAGACTGAAATCACCTTGAACCTTAGCCTATCCTCATATGCTATCTGTTAGGTGAGTGTGATTCACCCTCACCCTTCTGCCAGATGGATTTATATTTGTGTATACTTCTGTAACTTATATTCAAATGAAAATAAGATAAATATTTCTTTTCAGTCCTAGTTCTGTGGAGACTTGACACGGAATTTATTTTTGCTCCAGTTATAAGATCACAAATGTTAATATAGAACTAATTTTAGCTTTTTATTTTTATTATTTTATTTTGATGTTTAAACCTTCAGTCAGATGCATAAGTGGTTTAAAAGCAGGTTACAGTGCTTAGAGAAACCTTTATGCCTACTACAAGCAATTGAAGAAAATGGAAATGTCAAATGACAGAATAGAACAGAAGATACAGGCTAAGATCCAATTATATATTTTTTTCCTTTTGAGAAAGTAAATATAAACAGACAAAAAAGCTAAAATATCCAAACTGAAGACAGACAAAGAAATCACATTCTCTGAAAAGTACAATGTAAACATGGACAATGAAATAGCACTGATAGAGATAAAATATATATGTAGGAGGGGGAACTTTAGAAAAACTGTAGGTGATTGTCGATTAGCAAACACAGACCAAATGTGACAGAGCAGAACAGGACAGAGAAGCAAACTGTGGTTTAAATACCAGACAAAAGAAATTGCCAGAATGCAGAAAGAAACCCAGAATGTGAGTAAACAAAAAGTGGCATGTAATAAAACCAAGTCTAGTCCAAATTAAACCAATAATTGTTATGACAGAATGAAGATAAATTTACATTTTAAACCTATCAACATTTAAAGAGAACCTCATTTCCTACTTCTAATGTTTTTTTTTTTTTCTTTTTGGGTTCCACGGCTCATCTTTGTCTCATGCAACATCACATAAACGACACAAACTTCTCTACGCTTTTTCAAATTGTTACTGTTTCACTGCATGTCATGTTATGTGAAGCAATGTGTAGCCTGGTCTGATGAAACACCAAGTCATACTGTGTGTTACAACTACACAATCACACCATTTCATTCTGTGTAGTTTGACAGAATGGGGAAAAATGGTAATATCCATCTGACATGTACAACTTGGGGTTGACTAGCCACTTATCTGTTTTCATTGTGGCTGGGGAATGTCTCAGTCCATATCTCTTGCTAAGTCAAAAGTTGCCATGGTGATGTCGCAGTAGGTCTTTTAAAAATACATCTCAGCCAAAAAACTATACTTGACATTGTCTTATGACGTCCATCACAACCAAAACTTTCTATCGTTACAAATATTAAATATTCCTGCTTTGAACTTGGAGAGTGCTCACTAGTAGCTTGAGAAAAATAAGGATGGTCGAATCATATGTTGATGCAAAACTTGAAGACCCACCATACATTTGTGACTTGTCTTTAAAGTCACCTGAAGGTATGAAGGGATGAGAAGCTGTACATTTAAAGAATTGTGCTTGTTTTCAAAGACAGGAGTCCTGACAATTTTAATGATGGTTTCAAGTAACAAAAAACAAGGAACCATATTATTTTAGATATTAAAAATGTCTCATCTATAAGAAGTAGTAGCTACCTTCTCCATGGTATCTAACTGCAGCATTGTCTGCTGGGTGGTGGCACTTTCTATCATTTTCATAATCTTGGGGGTTTTATGTACCACAGCATCAGTTTAGAGCATTTTGCAGCAGACCCACTGCTTTTTCATCTTGATTGGAGAATGATGGGTGCCACCCTGCTGATACATCCAGCTGCATTCAATGAGGTTGCTGTGGAATCAATCAGAAACAAAAACTCTAGAGTTTACTTGCATGTGTGCATGCTGCCACTGTAAACGATCCCCTCTGTTATCTGATAGGTGAACATCAGTGGGGAAAAAAGTAATGTACTTGTTCCCTGCAGGTCAGCTCAAAGGCATTCCAGCTTAACAACAGCTCTGTTGCTCCCAAGCCCAACCCATTTCATGCATCCTCATTCTGTATATTCATGTATATTTTTTTTGTTGCAGTTGCTACAGAAAATGTGAGCTTCTACAGACTGGTTTTGTTGCAGCTATTTATTTGACAGTCTTACTGAATATTTGAAGGTTCTGTTTATTTATAAAGGAGTTTTATTGCTGTTTGATTCCTGTAGACAGCCTGCAGACCAGCTACAGTCACAAAGGTTTGCTGTTGTTAGCAAGGCAGAAAACAAAATGGTTATTTATTTTATTACACTTTTGTGGCACAACCCACCTTTGTTTAGAGTTTTAGATAGGAAAGTTGCAGAGCAGAGAGGGCAAGGCATGTCGCAAAGGTCTTGAGGTCAGGAATCCAAATCCTGCAAGCAAGTAGTCTCTGAAAATTGGGGATTCTTTTCTATAGCTACACCAGCACCTCATGCTGAATAAATCTAAAATGTACATTTTAACACTTGTTTTACTTTTTTATATTCTATAAATGAATCAGAAGAGAAAAATAAATTATCTACCCACTGCGCACACTTGGAACCCTATCAGACAACTGCATATCTGATTTTGTCAGTGATGTAGGAATGGGAGATTTCTAGTATTGCTAAAATGTCACAGCAATGACCCAATAACATTGTTTGATCTTATATTACTCTATGCAGACACTCTCTCTGCAGTAATGAAGATTTGCTTACTATTCACTTGAATTAAGTTATTTATGTGGCCCTTCAGGGTCAATCGTACTGAAGAGAAAACTCGATTTTCATTTCCAGATCACATCATGTAGAAAAGAAATAAAATGAGATCAAATTTGATCACAGCAAATGTAATGTACACCGTATGGTTACAGTAAAACACTAAATGTTACATTCTCCCTCCCAATACATAAGCAAAAAAGCATCAAACTAGAAACACATACATCATAGATGTCAGTTTGATATTTTGCAAAATAGGCATCATTTCATCATGTCCAAACTGGGCTTAGTTAACTAGTTTTACTTATAAGTTGTCAAAAATTATTGTGGTTAGAAATATCTTCCATGTTTGGCAAAATGATGCAATGGTACAGGGATGTGATTCTGTTTACTAAGTCCTATTCAGGGTGTTTTTCTGAACATCTGAACTCTCTGGTTTACTTGCACCCTGGCATGCAGGGCTTTTAGGGGCCAGAAGTTGAATCCCAGTGTCCAATTTACCACCACAACACTGCAGTGTAAACAACACCCAAAATGTCTCCCCGTCAGTGCTTCTGAGCTATCCTCTGATAATTAGGGCCTATTTTTACATGTCTGTGAGCCGGCTACCTGGCCAAGTGACTGCTGCCATCTCTTTTCTATGTTTAAGCCAGGATGCATGTCCAGAGGCAGCTGGGTTAAAAAAGGTATTTAGGAGAAGAAAAAGAAAAAAGAAACACCTCATGGGAATCTTATTTTTTCTGTCTTTATCTTTTTTCTTTCTTTCAGAGAAATGAAAGTCCATAACGGACTGGTGGAAGATAAAGGCAGAACTCATAGATCTACAGTTCTGTAAATGGTTGAGACCAACTGAGGCAAGCAAGAGCTCTTTCTCCCCTTTAGTGCTAATATGACAGCATTCTGTCACTACATGATTCTGAAAAGTCTCTGGAACAATAAATCACAATTTTGTTATAATTGATATGAAAAACAAGGCAAATTATGTGTTGGTGTGAATGATTTGTTCTTTAAGCTAAGGACTGAATCTGTAACTAGGTGGGAGAATGTGAAAGGGAATGTGTAAAACAGTGAAGTGGAAGGAATGAAAGAGATGTAAAGGAAAAAAATACCAAGCAGTAATTATCATTGACTCCCCTCGGTGTTGGAAAGTGTCAGCGAGAACAAAGAAAAAAAAAATATTTTTTTTTTTTTGCTCCGTCACAATCAGGAGAAGAAATTGAAAAATGTTAAGTGCATGTTTTTATAAAGTAGTTCATCCATCATCTGTGAATGTACTGAAGGCTGATTAGAAATCAGCATCAAAACAAGAAGTGCATCAATATATGCGCAGCACCACATACAGGGAAAAAAAAAATAATCTAAGCAAAGAAACAAGGGAAATGAGGCTGGACTGGAGGTGAACTCAAAGCAAAACGCAGAGGGAGCAAAAATTCCTTTGCACAACTTAAGCTTAATTACATTCTGGAAGACTTTTTTTTTTTTTTTGTCTTTGTACGAGTTGTTCAGCTCTTTTAAAGTGTCTTTGAGCAGCAATTTGACTTTTTCTTAGTTTTTGTAAACATTTTCTCTTGGGAGTTTTATATTTAAAAAATAATCACATATTTTTTTGGTGCATTTGAAATGAAATGAAATTCTTTAAAAATGCTTTGTAGTCAAGAGACATCTTATAAGCAACAAATAAGCAGTTTTTCCCAATTCTTTTAGCTCTTTTTTAACAGTTAATTTGACAACAAAGAGAAAGACAAAGGTCTCCAAATGTCCAACAATTTTAAAATCGTATTGATAGGATGTTCTTGTCTTGCAGCTGGTCAACGATGTACAGTGTTTCCATGTCTTTGGTTAAATCTATTGAAGCACCAAAGATAACACGGTGTGTTAGCGATGAAACACTGGCACATGTAGGATTATTCATGTTGAGATAGTTTGAAATGAGCCTATTAGCATGGCTGTGATTTTTTTTCCTTAGTTATTTCAAAGAGATCAATATCCAGTTGAATAACAAAAAGAATCACAACAGGCTCTAAATACTAAACAGATCAACATCGTCTGACAAAGAAAACACTAAAAAAATAAGAAACACCTTGAAAGAATAAATGGGGCCCAAGAGACGCATCATCGTTTAGATTTATTTAAAGAGATTTTATGAGAAAGCTCAGCACAAATTATTAATCAAAGGAAACGTATATGTAGTTTTCAGGTTTTCACAAATAAAGCACTGAAAATGTGTTTTTTGAGTCACTGCTTTTATAGTCAACTGGGACCTCAAACATGTTTTTCTTCCTCCATCTTCTCATCAACTCTTCCCAGCTTTCCTGTCAACTGCTGAGAAAAATTATCAGCATGATTCTACCTCCACCATGCTTCAAGTCAGGAACATTTTCAGTCTGGTGTGTAGATGTCTGCAATGTAATCTCACAGAGGCAATAAGGAAAAACACACGTTTTATGTTTTTATTGGTAAAATAACAAAAAAAATAAAATAAATAAAAGAATCATTTTCTTTACTTACATGCTTCTCTGTTTTCTTCCATCCCAGGAAAATGTTTTTTTGTAATGTTACAAAATAGGAAAAGTTAATTAGTCAGAATAGTTTTGCTTACAAGGAAGGCTAAAGACTTTCACACAGGTCGTACTTGGGTATCAGATGCCATATTTATTTGAATTAAAACAAAGCCTAGTATTTCACACTTGCTCTTATTTTATTTATGTTTTTCGTGAGGTGTCCAACTAAATAGATACGCGATTATAGAGGTTCAATAGATTGAAGAAGGCGTGGAAATAAATATGGGAGACATGTCTGTATGTCATTTATAGGAAAAAGGGAGAAAGGAAAATAACATAAGATGCTTGAAGACACATTATAATTAAAAAAAGGAGGAAAGACCCAGTTACGTAAATGTGAAATGAATGATTCCAAACCGGCCAACTTAGTTTAGCATTCAACACGTGTCGTGAGGAAGTGATGAGGAGAGGGAGATGAAGGGAGGACGGAGAGGAGAGAGGGAGGTAGAGAGACGTTGCTAGGTGACGGAGCGTACATACTGAATTTTAACAAAATCACGGGAGAGGAGAGAGTGAGTGAGAGGGACAGAGAGGTAGCAGCAGCAACATGTAGCCTCGCTGAGTGGAGGAAAGGTCCAAACTGTGCGCGTCTGATTCCTTGCCCTGTTTTTCTTTTTTATTTTATTTTCTGGGGGGGACAACATGTTTCCGTTTCATCCCGGGGACATTATCCCGCAACATTAGTATTGATCCGGCTGCATGCCGCAGGAAATGTCCAGCGGAGGGATGGACAGATGGATTTTGGTGCACGGAGAGAAGAACTGGAGAGCAAAAAGAGAAGAGGAAGAAGAGGAGGAAGAGTGTGGGGCTGCTGAAAACAGTGAGTAAATTCTTCTGTCTGCTGTCGGACACTTGTTTTCCTCTCCCCCCCTTTGGGCTCTCACGTTTGAAGGTGAAAATGTTGCGCCACGTCTCGGAGAACTGTCTCCAGCTTTGCCCTTCACATTCCGGCTCTCCACTGTGTGATGCTGCTGCGTTTCTCTGGAGCCTCTCGTGCAGACTCTCCACCGGCTCGCGCTGTTACGGGCAGGACGCAGCCGGCCGGTGCGCGAGGCTTTGACCCCTATGTCATTGATGCGCACGCACGCTAAACTGCTCGTGTTTTTTTTTTTTTTTTTGCTGTCTTTCACCCCGACGCGCACACGCGTACAGACCGGTGTCTGGTCTGGTCCCTCCATCCCTCCCTCCTCTCCCTCCATTCCCCCCCATCCCTCCCTCCTCCTCACGCATAAACTCAGAGCATAAGTTCTAGTCAGTGACAGAAGCAAGCAGCTGTGATTCAGAGGTGACATTTCTGAAAAGCCGCATACATGCGCCTGCGATCAGCGCACAGACATTTGCATTCAGCAATTTCTCAGCCGGTTGTTGCGCATAGCTATCATATGTGAGTTATGGTTTTCTCCAGAAACCTCCCCCCTCCACCCCATTTTCCTCACCCCCTCCTGCTTTCATCCCTTCAGTGTTATTAGCTGTGGGGCACCTATCAGATCTGGGATCCGTCTTCTGGTGTTTGTGTGTGCGCGCATTAGCAGCTGGTGCACCAGCAAGGAACAAGCTGTTTGCGTGAAGATCACTCCTCAGGACAGACAGGGGAGACTGGGATTCAGAGCTAGGATAATTGACCATCCCTTTCCTTCCCTTCATCTTTCATTCCTTCCATCCATACATCCATCCTTCTCTCCCAATACTGCAAATACACACAGTTCCTCAAAGCTTGATGAGATAAAACACTTCAGGGATTGATGATGATGGTGCCATTTTGGTCGTGTGTTTGTGTGTGTGTGGGCCTGATTCAACAGTTTGTCTTCATGCTTCGCTTCAGTCCGCTGTGAATTGAATTTCCAGTCATGTAGCAAAAACACACTAATCATTCTTTTATTTCTTTACAGCTGCCTGTGTTAGTCTACATGGAGCAATATGGCAGAGTAAGAGCTCATGGCCAGCGTGGCATCAGCAGGAAAAATTGATATTTTCTTGGGAAAACAACAGGGCATGAAGTAATTATTTCTGGGAGGGCGGGAGGGTGCCTTTCTAACTCTGATACTCCCATGATAAAAACCTAAATTAGATTATTTTAAAACTTGTTCCAAATTTTGAAATTCAAAACTATGTATCCAAACAGTTGCATAGACCATTGAGAATTGCCATTTTGCACTTGGTTGTATGACCTTGTGACCCTTGCTGTAAAAAAACAAACAAACAAAAAAACCCACTCTGGCTTCACTGTCCTCTTGCTTCCTCCATTTTGATACTGTCAGCTGCTGAGCCAGCAGTGTTTTCCTGGTGTTTGGCCCATTCTAGACATCCGGTCTTCTGTAGAGCTGAACACTGTGTGACTGATAAAGATGGCTGCTTTCTGTCTGAGCTTGTCAAAGGCTGAAAGGCTTATCGCATATTCACGTTCACCCTCCCCTTTTCAAGGCCATTCACCACCAAGGTGAGTCTCTGGTCATCTGTGCAGAATTACTTCACAGGTGGAGTGTGAGCACAGCTTCCTTTTGTCATATCAGGTGCTTTGAAATAAATAATGATCAAGACATCAAGACAGTTGATGTCTTGATGTGTTAGAATGTAACTAAACGGTGGCAAAATACACTGATTAGGCATAACATTATGACCACCCACAAGTGATCAAGTGAGCAGTAACAGAACACCACAGTTTGTCACTGTTTGGCTGCATAAACTGTGGAAATAGTGTGGAACTTTGAAAAACGTTCCGAATCTCTGGGTTCTGAGATAAAAGTGGATGTTACATCATGTCTCAGAGAACTGTCTCCAGCTTTGCCCCTCACATTCCGGCTCTCCACTGTGTGACAGTTCATGTACCATATACCAAATGCATTGTTGCAGACCATACTGTACTTACTGAAGCAGTAGTGGTTGTGGCAACATTTAGCAGTGTAATGTGCCATGCTGAAAAGCAGAAATTGTTAAAAAATGGTTAGAGGAGCACAACAATGAGTTTGAGATGTTGACTTGGATTAGCAAAGAGTTATGGTCACCACTTACTAATATCAGCAATACCAGTGAATAACTTACTTTTATTAATTCAAAACCTACAAATTGAGATTGTACCATACCCTGTTCATGTCCCACTGGTTTGATCAGATACAAATTGACAGAAGCTCAAATAAACTATTTATTCTTGGGAGGTTCACTATTGGTTGGCAGCCATATTAAATTTGAATGAATGATTGCTTGAGAACCTCTGACTTTCCAAGTACAAATTCCTTCTTCTCTACAAGTTACTGTTAACATTTTATCAGTATCCTTTCCAGTGAAAAAACAAACTTTTTTTTTTTGCAGTGCTGATTTTGTGAAACACTTTAATATGGATACTATCAACTACTTGTCATCCAGACTAAATAATTCACAATCAAATAAAAATCTCCCCATAGTCAAGTGAAAAAAGATATCAAGTGATAATTCTGCATCACAAGGGGAGGGAATTTAGCTTGTTTTTTTAGTGTCTGTGCAGACTCCTCATCTCAACAAAATGATAAATGATATTCAGTCAAGGCACTTGTGATTTACTTGTTACTTTCTGCAGGAGAGTGTTTCAACTCTGAATCTTCTTAATCTTTTTCCAAATATAATAAGTAAGCAAGTATCCCTGATGGAAAACGTCACCTGATAATTCCAGTTGCGGTGAAATCTTGACAAAATCTTGGCACATCTAATTCAAAATGCTTTTCATGAGATTACTAAAGCTTTTCACATCATACCATTAAACTAAAGCAGCTCTTTGCATACAAGCATACATCTGAAACAGATGTTTTTTGTAAAATGTTTTGCAACCTATGCAGGTAGTTTTTGCAGAAATAGAAAAGAGAACAAAAAACTCATACCCCAAGCACGGTAGAAACTATTTTTACTTTCAAGCCCAGGAAGATGATTGTAGCTGATAAACAATAAGTCACAATACCAATTATATTATAGTTGTTGATGTTTCCATGAGTGTCTAATGCACTCGTGGAAACATCAACAAGGATAATATCTTGAAGAAGCAAAACGACCAGTAGAAGGCGGCAATTGAAGCTCTTCTCAGATTTCCAACGACCTGTTTTTCTGTTACATCTGTCCATAAAATGAAAGAAATGAAAATTAAAGTTAAGTTTAATGGACAAGTGAATGTGGTTTGGATCTTGCTCACAGTATTCTTTATTGTTGTCGTGGTGAAAGTTTGGAACATGTAATTAAGATTATGAGTTTGTCTGTAGGATTGGTACTTTGAATGTTGGATGTCCCCAATTAACTGTGAGTTTGATAAGTGAGTTTATTTCAGTGAGACCCTTCATTACGGTCTGTGTGTTTATCCAACTATCTCTCCCTGTTGTGTTTCTGTTTATTATCACAATGTGATGGTAAGTTGTTAGGTAATTGTTTGTAATACGTCTACTGCTGTTGCGTATTTATGTTCATAAAACCTTGCAGCTGTCTCTGTATCCCAGCCTTTATTTTTTCATCAGCTGTTGGCAACAGACTTTTGGAGTTGGGTCGATGATGAGTTCACACTACCCGACTATCCAGATCCATGTTTGTTTGACTGTGACGGAGGTCAAGTTGGATCGGTTCTCCTCACACACTTGCAGACGCCAGTCTTCATTCTGCTGTTTGACTGCAGCTGCAGCAGACTGGTGCAGATTTGACCCAACTGGGAATATGGGATAAAATGGGGAAGAAGTTAATGTATTGTGGCTCCAGCTTCAGCTGAACCTAAACGAAGAGGTGCCACTTTCCAAAATTAAAAGCTCCTGTAGAGTATCATTAAACTCCCCTTACTAACTATGAATCAAAAATATTGCTGAGGTCTTTCTGCAAACAATATTTTTTAATATTTGAAAAAGTGACCATTGCAGAAGTAAAGAGACGGAATATAAATTTAGGACCTATTTCAATGAATAATTTAATATATGAGTTGCACTTTAATGCAACATAAGGGTATTGCTGTGGCCATGAAAAGCAGTGTAAAAGCACTGTGGCCTTATAGCAGTGGAGAACAGCTGTGTAAAATACTTTAGCAGTGATCACCACACAAGGCTAAATGATAAAAGATACGCTGTAGATTAAAAACGTGTCACTGATGTCCTGTTCCCTATGGATTGTTGTCACCTGTCATGCTGACCACAATCTTCCAAAAAACATTTACCGTCAGCAAGATCTCTGCATTTGTGCAAATACATCAAGCTTTAGAATTTGACTGGCCATTGTTAAAATGAAAAAAGTGTTAAAAGGCAGAGGGATCATAAAGAGCTCTCAGCATGGAGAGCTAAAGGGTGGTGTAAAACAGCTTCAGAAACTTTTGCACTTTCTGAAAGCAACCTTGGTGTAGGTGTTGCATCCTTTACTACAGAACTACCGATAATCCCGTAATCACTGAGGTCCTTGAGGCGTCCAGGCTGGATGGATAATAAACTGCAGCCGTAACAAGGACTTTCCAAAAAGTGCTGGCAAACAGCAAAGCGGCTAGAATTGGCTGAAAACAAAGCAGAAAAGTGAGTGATAAGCACAGCATTGTCTGCAGAGAGGATCCAGTTAGCTGAATCTGAGGCTCCAATGAAAGAATCAATCATTGGAAGTAGCACCGGTAGTCTGGAAAGGTAAAGGAGTAGCAGATGGGGAGCTTCTTATTTACACCTTCACAAGATTTCTTTGCAAGCTGGAGTGTCGACAGTCAATCTTTCACCGAAAGCTGAGAGTATTCTGAAGAAAACCTTAGCTTCTGAGTCATTTGCAGGTAAAAGCTCATTGGTAAATATGTCGTATGACTATTAGCCACTACATTTGTTAAATGAGTTGTTCATTGATTTTGATAGTTGCAATGATGCATCTAAACAGAACTATCGACCCAACTAGTTCCATGGCCCTCCTGCGGTTTTGTTGCATTGGACTGTCTAACCCGAGGGATGAATTTACTGATGCTGATGGGGAATTTAACAGCAGTTTTAAATGTTTAGTTCAGAGACCTTCCCATAGAACTTCAAACTGTTAGAATGACCATAAAAAGGAAAACAACTCTTATCAATGTGGTAAAGTTTGTAGGCAGCTGTCAAGTGCGTTTGATTAGCTGTATCCGGCCAGTGTGTTCCCTGCACGGACGTGATTCATTAAACTGACCATGGTGATCAGTTTAATATTTTCTGCACCAAATCCACGTACTATTACTTTCCTAGAATTATTGGCAAAAATCCATTGTTTTCCTTAGAGGTTTGTGGGATCAATTAACTTCTTAGGGAGTTTAGAGGGTAAAAGTTTACAATTGAAGCATATTCTTTTTAAAAATCATAACATGGCATATGTGTTAAGTGTGGAGAAACGCTTTTCTCTGAATGCTTGTACTTCAGTGCATTTCTCTGTAACTAGGTTTGGTTTCAGTACAAAACAAACTTTTAACAGCTTCTGATATTATACTGCTCTGCCTTTACACCCGATAATGCAATAATCACACGTGAGAAAGCACAGCAGGCTTTGGAAACACAGAGGGCAATTTAATTGGCCAGTATGCTGTTATATGAGTCAGAGTGCAGGTAAACGGGACCTCACCTAAATCAAATGTGTATGCTGTTAATATAGCTGTGCTTTATGAAACAGTGAACCTGTGGTTGTATAGGTCTGTAAATCATTTAACTGAAACAAGGCCTGGATGTGTGAAATTAATCAAAATTGCTCGAATCTGGAATTATATTTCGACCTGCCTTGAGGTCTCTGAGGTTTTCAGTATGTGACATGACTAAGAATAAAGCCAGAGAGGTTAGCAGCATCTGTTAGCTTGTTAGCAACAGACCATTGGATGTTAGTCATGTTTAATCCCACCTGCAACATGAGAGAGGACAGAAGAAGGAGGGCTGATCCAAAGACATAGGAGAGGAAATGGAGTAAGGAAGGGGAGGGGGTGATAAATGAAACAGATTAGAGCAAAATGAAGGCACAACAAGAATCAAACCCCCTACTTGTTGTGCGGAGGCGCCTCTGTGTAACTTGCCACCTGCTCTGCTGTGTTGCTGTGTTTGAATACAGCACTAGAGCTTGTCATGTGTCATCACTTCCCACAATCCGTCACAGCTTAGTGGTGGCGAGGCAGAGCAGACTTGTCTCTCTCTCTCTCCGTCTTTCTCCTGCTCTCCCAGCGCAGCTGATCTTCCTCTCTCGTCTCGCCCTCCGTCTCTTTGTCCACTTCTCTTCGCTACAATCACACAAGTTCAATTGTAACACTAAGTCGGTTGAATATATCGTTTCTTTCAGATAATCCTCTGGATGCTGTTGAAGTGTTCTCATATTCATGTCAGTATATGTGAAAGCGAGTTAGTCAGTGTTAGTTAAAAATTTGACAACAGACTAAATGAGTTCAGCCATTTTCATATTTTCTTTGGCTTGCAGCCTATTCCTTTCCACTTCTTTTTTTTTTACTTGATTCGTTACCTACTGTTCTTCTTTCTTAACTTATTACTTTCTTTACTCGTTTATTTTCTAATTTTATGCCCTTTCATCTCATATCTCTTCAGTTCTTACTTATTCTCTTTTTTGTAGATTTAATGTCCAAATTAATCTCTTTCCTAATGCTTTTTCTATAATATAGTCTTTCATTCCCTCTTCCTCATTTCCTACTTTAATTTTTTTCTCCTTACCTTCTCTTCTTTATTTTAATTTTTAATGGTTATTCATTATAGCACTGATGATATTTAACTGATACCTGCATTAGCTGGTGTTCTCTTTAAACTCAGTAATTGTTCTTTATCTATTTTTTTCAGTTTATTTTTCCAATTTTAAAGTTCTTTTCAGCTTTTGTACTTTATTCTCATTCATATTCTTTACAAGGCTGGTAAATTCATTGCTTTCACTTCTCTGAGGTTTAACCATGGTGATCAGGTCAAGTAGTGAAAGTTAGACATCCCTTTTTCCAGGCTTACTCTCCAGCTTATTGTGGTGAATTCCAAGTTGTTTGTAGGCTATAAGGGATACAGAGAGTATTGAGGAGGTTCTAGGTCCAGTAGGGGGTCACCTCCCCATGGCGCCTGGCAGGAAAACCCTTAATAGGAAGCAGTCAGTGGCCGTCCTGATCAGATGCCTGAACCAACTCAGCTCTCTGACTCGGTGCACAGGAACAGGACTTATAAGCTATTCTACAATGGGAGTCTGATCTTCTGAACCTAGCTTTAAAACTTATCCTGGTCACCTCACAGAGGAAGCTCTGTATAAATACGTAATAGGTTGGTAAGCTCTTTCTTCAAGGACCCAGATAGGTTTAAGTCAGAAAATCCAAAAATTATTTTGTACGGACATGTTATCCTACCAGAAAAGGAAAATATATTCATTGTGGAAACAGAGATTGATTTTTGAAAACATCAGGCACTGTTAATAATTCAGAAAACCAGATAATGGAACATTTGGCAACTGGTTAGCTTGACCAGTTTTGGTCCACCTTGCTATCCAGTTTGTCCATCTTACTTTGAGTTCTGACCCTGATTTTGACAAGTAAAGATTTTTTATTATTATTATTTTAATAATTAAAACAAAAACATGAAAAGTACAGCAGGTTTGTTTACTGAGGTAGTAGTGCTAAAGCCAACAGAACATGTATTGCTATTTATGCACACAGCATATTTACTCAACCTTCATGTTTTTGTTATTAAATTTATTGTTGTTTTATGTTTTACCTTGGTTTCATTTTAGAATTTCCACTATTTGTTGCAGCCTGTTTATGGCAAGAAATGATATGCAGCTATTTTTTTTTTCATTCGTCATCACTTCACAAAATGAATAATTTTTAGGCATTTTTTAAAATGGTAACATTTCAGTTTCTTTATTACATGCATTTCAATTAAGTATAACTCAATTACAACTCAGTTTAACTGAGATTCAGATTTAAATATAAATATTTCCATCTTCCTTTTCGTCTTGCGTTCCTCTAATCTACCAGGTTCAGTTGAATTTTTTTGTAAAAATCAACTCTACTGCAAACATCATATTTCCTCTTGCTTTTTCTATACATTTTTCCAGTTTATGTTCTTATGCGAGTCTTCAGCTTGGTTTATTCTCAGTAATTGCCCTCACGTTACTCCCTCCCTCTTTAATTCATTGTTCATTCCTCCAGATCCTCCCGCTCCCTGCCGGGCCGTTCATATCTGCAGATTTTTTTCTCATTCTCCTCTTTATCGGCACACTCCATCAGATTTTTTGAATGGATGCCTGAGAACAAGGAGATGAATGAACCACAATACACTCCTAAGTGTTTTCCATCAAGCTTTGACATCACTCCCGCTTGTCCTCAATGTTCCACCTCCTCATGCACAAACATACTAACACACTCTCCTTCAGCACATCTGATACTGGGCTCACATGTCTGTGGACATAAAACTAAGTGGACAATAGACATGCAGTATCAGACCAAGAGAAAGCTTGTTGACTTGGAGAAAGAACTAGCATAAGCAATTATGCAGAACACAGGCACAACCTATTTAGCCAGGAGTGCTAATAGAGTTATTGAAGAGAAGAAAAATAAAGAGGGTTAAAGAATAAAAAATGAAGCAAATGGTGGAAATGATGGTTGAAAAGAGGTGAGGAGGTGATGAAACTAGAGAGAAATAAAAACTAGCGGAAGGAGGCTGCAGACAACGTTCTAAGAGATAAAAAAAAAAGATATGAATGAATAAAAATACATGAAAGATGTAAATTGCCCAGAGAAAGGCGGGGAGGAATGAAGAAATATGCACGCAAAAGAAATGAAGTAACAATGAGAAAAACTGAAAACCCCTTAGCAAGTAACAATGCATGGAGTATGCACCATGAGTCGATGGGGAAAAGACAAGAAAGCCATAAGAAAGGTGAGAGCGAGAGCAGAAGAGATGGTGGACAGAAGCCAGCGGCTGACATCTGTTTGAGGCAAGGGACTGCAGTGTCAATGTTAATCGAAACATGCAGAGTTAACATTTGTTGGCGTTTAACAACGATGCCACTGTGTGTGTGTGTGTGTGTGTGTGTAGGTGTGTGCGCGCGCGCGCGCGTGGAGTAATGCAAAAGGAAAAAGAAAGCATTAGGCCATCTTTTCAGAATGATGAATTAACCAAATATCTGCGTGATTTTTTTTAATGACATAAATTTATGAACTACTGATTAAATCTGAGCCAAATTAAGTTTGCTCTTTCATTCGACCTTGATTAGACAAAAAGAACAAAAAAAATCTGTTAAATTCTTGTTCCCTTTCCACTCATACGACACATTTTCACTTTGCCAAGGGATTCTCATCTATGCAATCATCAGACCTCCCTTTGATAAATGGGGTGGCCTTTACAGAAGTGTGCAACAGAAAATGGTTTCCCTTTGGTGAGTGCTTGGCTGCACATGGGAATCATATGTGTGCACATAAAGGGTCAGGGTCTTTGGTTAATTTCATTTTGTGGCAGAGTTTTTTGCTGCTTGCTAATTTTGACCTAAATTCAGTTTCTAAACAAGGAAAACACTCTTCTCTTGGCTTTTGAGGGGAGATAGCAAACACAAGTTAGCAACTCTCTTTTTGTGGTCATTGTAGGGCCTTCCCTGGTCTGTCAGGGATTTTAACGGTGCTTGAGTCTTGTTTTGTGAACAAAAAATAAATAAATAAATAAATAAATAAATAAATACATTGTTGGTTGAAAAACATGCTATTTATTGTGTTTTTTATGGAACCAGATGAGAGTCAGCTCTAGAAGCAGTGCACATATCAGAACTCGATATGTGGAAATGATACACTGCATGCAACCAAACACAACTCAGAAATGTCTACACAACTTAAACTGCAGCCCTGCTAGCCGCAGCTCGACCACGCTGCTGCATTTTCCCTCCATTTTTAATGCAGGTGCCTCACTCTGGGCTCTGAGTTGATCTGTACTAACACATTTAGCCTTACTTGCTTCCCAACGTAGGATAACAGCATCACCAATTGTGTGTAAAGATTAAGGGTTTCTGGTCTTAGTGTGTTTGGCTGAGCTTATCTCGATCTCTGGTCGCTCCTTCCGTTTGTGCTACATACCTTGCTAATCCCTCGCTTGTGATTATCCAAGCAGGTACATCAGATATTTAAAGTAAAAGATCTCTGGGATCAAAGGCACAACAGTTTGTGGGATGAGAGTGGAAGCTGGAGAAGACGAGAGCGAGGAGGATAAAAAAGGACATTCAGCAGAACATTCTGGAATTGAAGTGAACTAACCAGGGGCTCACCGGGCCCTTCTGTCGTGGCAAATCTACATCAGCGGATTAATGTGGCTTTACCCGACTGAAGGAGGAAACAAGTAGAGGGGAATAAGGGATTTGTTCACTTCACCTGTAACCCTAACTGATGTAGCTCTCACAGACAGGGGCACAGTGGAATAACAGTGGGTGAGTGGTGAGAAAAGAAGGAGGTGAAGAAAAGCGAGGTGGACGAGCAGGCTGCACCCGTAGCATATTTTCACCTGGGGACACTTCTATGTATCCTCTTGTTTTTTGCTCAGGTGCTCCCCAGTGAGTTCTTATATATGCCCCTGTTTTTTTTATTTTGCTCACCCCTTCTCTTTTTTTTATTTGCTTCAGTCCGATAGACAGCTCAGCTCAGGTTTGTCTTCCTTTTACCCTCCAGCCACTGTACATTTCTGACTTTGTTGCCTATTAGCCTCCAGCCAATGTGAATGCCCTTTCCAACTAAAATCTGAGCTGAATATTCTTAGAGGAGCTTTGGAGGGAGACATGCTGTTCAGAAAATGCCTGCATGACCCTTCGGTCTGAAGCACAGTGCTCAAGTTAGACAGGATTCTGCCTCTCAGGGTTTCAGTGGGTAGTGCAGTGAATGCAATGTAGTCACTTAGGCAGGGTTCGAATCACTGCGCAGACCGCTGGGGGATCGGAGTAAGACGTTCCCTTTGTTTTAAGACTGCTGCCAAGGTGGAGGACTACACACTACTGTGTCCCAAGCTTTGAACAAATGAACTGCTGTAGTCATACAGAACTGAAGTGATAGGATTATAGTGAGGCTGTAGATGAGTAAAACAGCTCATTGTATCATTGCTGCGACACATCTTAAGATCACTGATTTGTAGAATGGCAGTTTTAAATGTTTCAGCATTGATGAAAGTAACAAAGCTGTTTTAAAAAGAGAATTACGGAATATTTATCTTTTTACAAAACTGCTAATTATGTGTTAAAGTCCTCAGGGCTAATGGTTTCTGCAAAATTAGAACCAGTGTAACTTTATTAGTCAGGATAAAGTGGAGGCGTTCCAATTACTGACAGCCAAATACAATCAACTCAAAACAAATTCCACTATCAATTTTTTCTCTTTATTTTATTTTCATCGATTTCATTTGTAATAAAATCTGTGTTCCTAAATACATACTTTCTTGTGACCATATAGTTTTTTTATTTTTATGAAAAATATATTCTCTAAGCCACTTATTTTCAGCTTCACATTAGAAATTCCATAAGTAAGCATTGCTTATTTATGTACTGGGTAAAGAAAAGAACCTTTTCAAACATTTGGCTGAGGGTTATGTTGATTTAGCATATTTTATGCTTATTTCACACTGACACATTAAAATGTGTTACTGTAGCTGTCAATTTTCAGATGCACGGTTTTTATGCTTGAAAGGAAAATCTATGCTTTGATCTCATGTGCACTGAAAAAATATGTTTGATTGTGCAGCATCAACCCACGTAGATTACACAAACATATCTGAATTCACTGACTGGATCTTGCTTTTGTAGTTGCATTTCATAACAGATCTCCCAGTAAATGTTTTTGTCCCTTGATGACTCATTTGAGATTAATGATGTACCGACACTAACAAATGCATGGACATTATGAGTACATTAGAATGATTAAAATCAATGACTCTGTGTCAGCTGTTTTAAAACTCGGTGCTGATACTAACTTGGAACTCTGATATGATCCATTACCTTATTTTATATGACTTGCATTATCAGCATAATCCCAGACACACTTCTTATTCATCTGTTTGGAGGCCACAGTCTTGGTTCTCTACTTTATAGGCTTTGCTGTATTAGATCTTCATAACTGCTCACTTACAGAATCAAGTCACTGAGCACTCAGGTCAGACAATGAAACCATTGATACAGACTCATCAGACATTAGAACTTAAACTGTCTTTAAAGAGAACCTATTATGCAAAATACATTTTATGCGCTTCCATCTGGGTCTGGGTCTTCTAGAGACAGTCCAAGCACTTAAAAAATACCCATCAGATTTCTAGCAATAAGTTAATGCTTTTTGGTGTTTGGAAAATGAGCTGTTTTAAAAACTTACCCACTATTAAGTCGAGTTCAAGCTGCATTGGTCAGCTGATTTCACAGCCGTATGCTCAGTACTGAGGAAAAGAGAAGTGCTTTGTTGTTAACTTCCCATCCAGACACCGCTGCTGCATCCTTGATGGTTGTTCAAGAGGCTTCACTTCTTCTGCTTCTGGCATAGGGTGAAAAATGTACAGATGTACAACTGCGCATTTCTTTGCAGCCATATTCATACAAAATGCAAGTATGAATGTTAAGTTAGGGTTCGGAGCCAGCAGGGTATATTTAGATTTACAGTGACAAGAGGCCCAAAAAGAGCTCATTCTGCAAGATGCTCCAAAACAGACCAGATTAAAATCTCATTTCCTGAGATTTTGTGCAATAAAATGTAATGAACATGCTCTTTGTAGCCTCCAGATCAGTGTTTCTCAACTCCTGTCCTCAGGGATTACTGCCCTGCATGTTTTAGATGTGTCTTTGTTCCAGAACACCTGACTCACATGACCTGTGCATGTCATCAAGTGCTGCAGGAGCCTGTTAATCACCCATTTGTTCAAGTCAGGTGTGTAACAGAAGGGAAGCACCTAAATTATGTAGGGCAGTGGTCCCTGAGGGCCGGACTGAGAAACACTAGACCTACCCTAACTTGTTCAAGGAGGCATAACAGGTTTCCTGTAGTAGAACTAATAACAGTAACATCAGATGGAAAAAATGAGGAAAACTTAACTTAAGTCTTTAGCTTGGTGCTGTGTCAGATAGGAAAGCTGAGTCCAGATTTTACTTTAATTCAAAACACTCAGAGTTCAATATGCAAATATCAAGACTGCTTGTAATTACCACATACTGAAAGATCTGCTACTATACAGCAGAATTAGATCTAGTTTAAGTGTTGCTAATTCCTAATGTAGACAATAATAAATAAATCAATAAGTAATCAACACCGAGGAAATAATTAGAATTAAAGCTCCGCGGAGCCTCAAGCGGCCCTCGCAGCTAGCGCTGCTTCGGCCTATAGCCACCGCGGGGGTACCAGCCCCGCCCCCCGCCCGCCACCGCCGACGCTCGCGCGCCCTCATCCACGCTATCCGCTTTTACGGCTTCGGCAGAGCTCCCTGGCGATGAACCAAAAATCTGGAGCACATCGGGCCATGTAGAGGAGATACAGCTGTTTGATTAACCTAGGGGGCGCAGTGGAGTCAAATCACAATTAAACTCTATTGGGCTCCTTAGAGGTTCACAAGTGTCACTCATACAAAGTCTGGTGCAAATCGGATGCTTTGTCTGGTCAATACGAGACCAATGTATGCATATTACGAGGGACAGCCATTTTTCCACGCCCCCACGGGTCAGTACAGTTCATCATCAATGAGTTCATCATCAATG
>NW_006800097.1:963200-1021195 GCF_000485575.1 Poecilia formosa
ATTGCTATATGTATGAGCAGATTGATAGAAAGACAGACAGGTATTCATGTAGTATGAGTGTCATTGGTTGATAATCTTAGTCCCTTTTGCGGCATTATAGTGGCATGTTTGTGGAAAATTATTTAAACATTTAAAAGAAATGAATAGCTGGTGCAACAGTAAATATAAACATATAATTCACAATATCTGAATACAGGAATGTCATTACCATAATGGGTGTTTGAGTTCATGACTCCCACACAGTAAATGAGTCATAAATTTGCTGAAGAGATAATGACGATGCCGACACAATGTAATATTTTATTAGAGTTTTTTTTTTTTTTCTTTTTTTTTTCAGAAACAAAAATCTCTGTCAAGCTTCCTTGGTTTGAAGCTATAAATATTTTCTCTTAATCTCTACTCCTTTGACACCAAAGACTTTTGCTCTGCAGATCCGCCCCATCTTCTCACAGTCCACTGGGTTAATAGGATAATAAGGACCATTTGCTTCAGAAGATCTCTTTAGTTCTACCTAAATCTCTTCTAATTAGCCAATTTTCCCACTGACATCTATTGTTCATTGTATGAAGAGATAAAAATGCTATTATGTAATCAATCAGCTATGTGTGAGTGATTATTACAGTCAGGGAGAGAACTGTCTGCCTCTTGCTCTTTGAACTTACATGTATCCTTATTCTTGCACGGAAAACAGCTTTTGCTGGGTTTGTTTTGCATTGTTGTCCTGGAAAAAGAATCATCTGTACTTTATTCCTTGTATTTTTGTTGTTCCTGGTAACATGAGGGGATTATTCATCATAATATTGTGAGGTTTTCAGATAAGGGTGTCAGCTAAATTATTGAAATGAAAAGGTTGGTGTAATATTCAGTGCTTGCTCTGTTTGTGGCACCATTTCTTCTTTAATAAAAAAATCTTGAAGACTTTGCACAACACATTGATTTCAGGTAAAGCCTGGAATCTTACAGTTTCCAGAGTTTATTAGTGATCTGTTTGTTGCTCACATTGGCAGTAGTTGCAGGTGTGATGCCACCTGTAGGACCAGGTAGTGCACAACCCTGGGATAATCCCAACACGGTGTGACATAAGAAAACAATGGAGCCAGTTTTAACTGTAGGTTTATATGTTGGCTTTATTCAACACCACAGCCACCTCTCCAGGAAACTAACAATTGTTTCACATTCACTTCAAAAATTGGCACATCCTATGAATCATTATCAGTGCTTTGTCAAAAGTGACTGTAGGGATTTGTTGGTGAAGCCAAATATCTTTGTTTGCTGCAGTGAACTGGAGTTCTGCACAGGATGCAACCTGTTTCTAGCTCAGTGTTAAGTGGAACCCTATAATACACTACATGGTGATGGTAGTGGTACCATAAAGGAAACAGCAATCAGGATTATAGTCTTTTGTGCAGAGAAATAAGAAATGGATGCCAGCTGGGCAATATCTCTACTGATCTACTACTACGATGTGCCAGGTGTTTAAACGATGTTAAATCACGCTTCCAAACCTCATGGTTTTAAGACGGTATGCAATTTCAATTCAATATCTCTCTCATTAGGTTAACTCAGCTGCTGCATCTCAGTAGGGGAAAAACATGAATACAAGTAACCTTTGCTGGTTTCTCCAATATTTAACTTATTCAAATTTTCTGAGAACTTGAATTTTTTTCATTTTCTGTCAGTCACATTCAGCAACACTGCAACAAAAAAGGCTTTTTTTTTCCACACTACATATAGTTAGGCTATATAATATGTAAGATTCGATTTATAAAATGAGTAACAAATGGTATTGAACTTTTTCACCCAATTCCAATTTCTTGAGCTATTATTCACTGTTAGTCACTTCTTCTTAGGAAATGCTTGGTAGATGTAACTAATTAAATAACAGGTTCTTTTGAGTTTGTGATTGGATATATTTGATAAAACCTACTATAAAACTAACCTGACAGTTTGCATTTTAAGAAAATGAAAAATAAAAAATCTTGACATAATTCTTTTAGTGTTAAATTCTTGGGTTAAATGTTCAGGATTTCTGTTTTTCTGCACTGGTTGGGTTTATAAGTACAGAATAAAATTCAGCTGCATTTGTTAATATGCACATTAATTATTCTAAATAATTAAAATAATAGACACACATTTCTAAAGTCTAAATTAAATACTTAGAGCATCTTAGAGGACTCATGTTGAGCCTTTTTTCCTTCTTATGTCTCCCACCAACAGATCACTTCTGCCTGTAATTTGCTTAAAAACACTTATTAATGCTTCATAATATGATATATGAATAAAGCTGCCTTATGGACAGAATGATGTTGCCTTCAAGACAACTCACTTATAATTAATAAAACTCACTGATTAAATATGGAATTTGGCACAAACATCAAGTTCAGAGCATTCCCAAGTGGCTCCTTACATAATACATAATATACATGATATCCAATAAAACATAACGTCAAGATGCATATATTTTATGGCTAAGTACGTACCTAACCTAATATTTATTATATTACTTATTACTCCCTAAATAAATCTGGAGATTTACCGAACAGCTTGGCTGAGATAAATCTGCAATAACCAGTTCTTGTTGTTTCGGAGTACCTAGACTTACAGATGCTTAAGGAGCTGAAGTTGGCTCAGAAAGAAGTCAGAAAGCCATGGAGTAAACCTCTGAAATGAATGAAAAATGGGTTGTTCATTGAGAGAGATCTTCGAACCTGTGGAGAACCACTGGGGATGTTCAGGGAGGGAAAAAACACCAGAACAACCAGAAGAAAGCCAACATACACTCTTTGTGGCATAGCATCATTTTGCTGCAGTAAATTCTAAAATGGGAATCAAAGTTATTGTCTTTTCTTCCCCCCTTGGTGTTTGTTTTCAAGGTTCCTCAGTTGAAAGCCTCTTTTCTCTGACCTCAGATAAAACTGACCTTGTGAGTTTGTGTGCACCACGACGTGTCCTGCGTCCTGATTGCTCAGGAAAGACTGTGATTATCTAGAGTCTGAGGTAAATAATTCACATGTTTTCAGTCCTACAGAGAACCTTGGTGGCTCTTGGGCATCTCCTGCTGGAAGGCAACGCATTTCTGAGAATTTAATTATGTCTGAAAAGCTTAGTAATAATATTTTCATTCTTTAACCACTGGAGGTAAATCTAGGTGAAAGGAAAATAAAGGAAAATACATAAATATTGAAAATAAATAAGTTACAGAAGAGAAAAACAGTGGAAGGTGTTGCATCAGGTACTTGGTGGGAAAACAAAACAGCCAAGACTGAAGAGCAGGAGGGGAAAAAAACAGATGGTAATCAAACAGGCTGCTGGACTAGACAAGTAATAAATCCAAGTAGGCCAAATTCAATTCAGAACTGAGTTTGGGAACTATACTGAAGCAGACACATAGACGCAGTGCTCAGCTGGAGTAGATCTGAATATAAATCCAGGTGAGGAGAAGGGAGGTAAATCAGCAGAGAGCTCCAGGATCTGACAGGGTCAATGAACAGCGGCCAAGTGAAGATGCAGGGTGAAGTCAGGGTGAATGAGCAGCCGCTCTAACTAAAGACTAAAGGAAAAACTGAACTGTAGAGACAAGAGACAAGTGGAAACAATAAAACCATCAAATCACTGGAGCAAACGAGCAGAGTTAAAACCACGGAAATAACTCCTGGAGAGAAGAGGACATACATTCACTTAGAGTACCAGGAAAAGCTCAGTTATCAGGTTAAATTAGAACTTTAATAGTTTAGGTCAAGAAACAACTAACTGCAAGACAGTTTTCTAACAAAGACAAGGGAAGTAACATGAGATAAAACTCAACCAAAGCCTCAAGAAACTTGATCAACGTCAAAATTGACAGTTTACTTGTTGAATATTAACTAGTTTCAGGCCCAAACTAAAGTCATCAGGATTCTTCTTTGGTATTTAATGTTTTTGAAAACACTCCTCCAAAAATTACATAGTATTAGATATTCCAACCAAACACTCAGTGATCCTGGACCATGCTACTAGGAGATGATAATGTCAACATTAACAACATTCAAATAAAAGGACACCATTAGCATGACTAAAGCAGTGGTCGGCTTAAGATTTACTAAAACCATTGTAACTTGATACTGGTGACCATTTCCTCATGTTCATTAACTTTCTGATTTTATTTGAACTTCAGTGGCAACATGCAGGGCGATATGATTTTCCTTGCCTGATTTGAAAAACGCATCACTCTCTTTTAAGAAAATCCATTGGTTTTCCAACTTGGAAATAATTCTTTCAATTAAATCTATTATCTTAACTCTTGATAAAAGACCAGAGAGAAGATCAATGAGTCATAGGTCATTGTTTCAATGATCTTCAAATGTTAAGTCCACATGGATACAAAAACAGACGGCGGTTTAAAAAATCTCCACGTGTCCCTGGTTTTTCTCCTCTTAGACCTCTGAGTACAATATGATCTTAAAATGCTGCACCAATCAGAAAGCAGTCCCATTGTTACATTATATCTCCCAGCTGGCCCTGGGATACAAAATGTGCCAGGTGGAATTGGATGTCTGAGAGTGTGACGTAAGCAGCACCCCACTCCAACCAACAGTGCTGTCACTCAACTGCTTCAGTGGTGCCGGCCTTCTGCATGGTAGCACGCAGACAGGGGACTTGGCTGGCTTGATTGGTTCATGTGTGAAGTGCCAAAGACTAACAGAGGGGATTATCTTTGCATGCATATCACAGAACCACAGTGTGAAAAGGGACATCATTTTTAAACCATCTGCTTAATGTTCTTTAGCTCCACCTTGTGCCAACAGAAGGCTCTGAGCTGCACAGGGTGGATTTTGTCAGTCTTGTGGTGAGGTGTTCACAGGTGAATGCTGGGTGTTTAGGTTACGTCTGCTGGCCTGCAGGGTTTTCATTGCCAATATCAGCTCTGAAAGTCCCACAGATGCTTTACTCATTTTAATTACTGTTTTGCTTGGAAACAATAATCCCCTGGTCACATTTTTATGTTTTCTGAGCAATTCCTGAAAATATACTGCTTGCTTTTTGGAACCAGAGTGTGATCACATTTTGTTTAAGAAAGCAGAGCCAGGCTATGCTAAAGCCTGGTTGGATAAAAATATGAATCTGCGTGCTCTGAAGGTCTCATTAAACAGTTGTTATGGCTAGTTGCACATAAAGCTCTCATACTGGCTGTTTAGATCCCTAATCCTTGCAGTCCACATGGCAGGGCACTTTGTTGTGTGTTTCCAGATTCAACTTTTTGGAGCTTCATATCTGTCCCACTACCTTCGTTTGCTCTGTATTCCTCCTCTCTTCTGCAGCAGCTGACAGCGTAGAGCAGACATTTGTCACATTTTGTTGACCTCTTTGTGAATCTTTCAGTTTGCCTTCTCTTCATAAGTGTTTAAACCTGCACTATTGCTTTGCTTGCATTCTGTTTTTTTATTTTTTTGTAAGAAAAGCTTGTTTTGCATTTGCAGAGATGCTTTTTTGATGCTAGACGTAGTTTGTTTTGTTACTTTAGGATATAAATAAGCAAAAGTTAAAATATAGAAATTAGTTTGAATTCTGAATTTCTTTTTGAGTCATCAGATTGTTAAATTTCTACTAAACGCTATTTGTGTTTCTCTTCACTCTTGTTTTACTGCCACAAACAGTGATGCAATTTTATTGAGAATTTATGTACATGCAAACAAAATTGTGAATTTGAATGCATTGGAAAAGCTGGACTTTCTGGTATTTACTGTTTCCTGACAAACATCTAAATGTTTTTTCAGAAAGAAAGTTTGTATTTCTTGATAAAGTTGTCACAATCTTTAGGTGATTATTTTTTGGCTTTCTTTGTATTTCTCTGATTTCTTCTGGATTTATAATTGTTAAAAAGAGATTTGAATATATGTAGTTGCTACTGCAAGTAGAGTTTTGTTGTCTTAATTCTTTCATTTGTGGTTAGTTTCTTAGTTTGTTATTGTGTTCTTTTCATTGAACATTTATCTTTGTCTCCTAGAGTATTGCAGGTTTCTTTTGCCCCTGGTTTACAGTTTATTTGTTTTTGATTCTACTTCCTCTGTGTTATTATTGGGGTTTTTTTTCAGTCTGCCTGTTTGCTCTTTTTGCACACTCTTTCCCTCAACACATAACCTCACTGGTTTCTATTGTTCTTGGCTTATAGTTATGTTATGATCTAGGCTACACTCAGGTGAACTCCACTTACTAATAGGCTGATAGGCTGCACTACTTTTTACTGAGATGAATCAGTATGAAACTGCATGACACAAATGTTTGGAAGCCATGAATCTTTTTCCTTCCACTTCACAATTATGTTCTGTGAGTCAGTCACATAAAATCACAATAAAATCATTGAAGTTTGTGGTCATGTACCTAATTTGGATTTAAACACAAAGTTCCCTCTTTGGTTTGTTCACCTTCGTGCAGCTTAGAGGAATATCTTGCTTTTGTGAATCATTCTTTGTTCTCTCCTTGCCAGGACTGTACTTTCAATTTCCTGTATTTTCAGATTTTATTTCTAAACATTGTTGGAGAATCATAAACTATGACGAAATATCTTAACATCTTAAAGCATAAGGATAGCACTCCACATAGATCTGCTCCTAAAACACTGCCAAGGGCGAAATATATCAATAATCTAACAGATTCAAGTAGATGTAGCAGCTTTGTGAGTTGGTACACTGATGTTTTCAGTTTTATGTGTAACAGTGACCTAATTTTTAAAAAGCTTAAAAATGTTTCAGTCAGTTCCTGATGAAGTGAATTTATTGTATGGCACACAAGCTCACTTCGTCACCACTGCATTAATCTGACTTTAACTGTATGCACTCGACAGGAAGCTGGTGAACAGCCGTAGAAAATCAGTCATGCTGCAGCTGCAGCTAATTGGCACCAGTGAGCGTTCGGATTGGGAATGCTGGTTGTAGGTTTAGTGACTTTGGAGAGAACCCCAAGTGAGTTGAAGTTTGAATTTCAAGCAGATGAAAGCAACCCATGTGAAATTTCTATGATCTCTTTGGCGTACTCTTGCACTGGAGCTGATTAACACCCCCCTCATCCTTTTCTCAAGCCCCCTTCTTTCTTTAGAAATGCTCTTCTGAATGTTGCTTCAGTCTCCTCTGTTCCACTGCAACTCTACATTTTGGGGGATTTTTCTTGTCAGCAGTATTTTGATCCCCATGACTTTTATTTGGATGAATAATTGTTTATTTGTAAGACTTTTCTTTTAAATCTATGTTCAGTAATTAGATTTTTGTGGAGGAACCCACAATTACTGCAGATAAATCATACTGTTCTGAATAATTGCTTGATCATGAATATTTTTGGATAATGTTGTCCAATCAGAAACTCCCTTCTCTCTTTCTGTTGTAGTTCCACGGCCTAAACTAATTAAAATTTCTCCTCCGATGCTGCAGAGAAACTTTTTAATTGTTTGGCTTTTAAACAGACCAATAATTTATGCTGTGACTAAAGAGGATTTTTGTCTCACTAAACAGTTTTTCTTGCTTAAGGTGTTTTTTTGTTCTTTCTTAAGCAAGTGAACATAATAAAAGTGAACATATCTTTCTGTCATCGTCCCAGTGGGAAAAGGCACTGCAAATATAATATTTGCAGTGCCTTGCTAAAGTATTCACATCTCTTTAATTTTTGATTTTAACATAACACAAAGAAGTCCATAATGTGGAAGTGGAAGAAAAATGATTGTAGGTTTTTAAAGCTTTTAACAAATAACTGGGAGTAAAGTTGTGGTTTATTTCCATTTAATAATTTTATTCAGATACAATTTTTTATACCACATAATGAAATATTAAATATATATGCAACAAAGAACCATACAAAATAGAATACTGAAGAGCTATTAAGTAAAGAAAGGTAGATGATAAAATAATCTTTCTCTCCATGTTTAAGGCATTTACTACTACTCTAAATTTCATAGATGCAGTTTGAACAGACCCATTACTTTGAGTGTTGATCTATACAACCCAAACACATCTTGTGCTAAAATTATTCATCAAAACCATCCCAGAAATCGTTGAAGGAGGAAGCTCCCACCGGACATTAAAGCTAATCTTCAAAATTTGCACACAAATGGAACTGAAAGCAAACCTAAATGTCAAGAGACAAACTCTATGAAATCAAAAACTGTTTTTTTTTTCAATTCAGATTGAAAAAGTGTGAAAAGTCTTGAATAAGAAAGTAAGGACACTTTTCTGATGCTGAGGTCAAAACTGCTCTGGCTGCATTCTGATCAAATCAGGTTGTATCACATTTATTTCCCTGAAGAAATTCACTGTTTCATTTCATTTTGATGGAGCCAACCTTGAACTACAGATGTAGTCTCTGCTTCCAGGTCAAACATTTGGTGTGGATTTTTTTTTAAATCACTAAAAGCCTGATTTGTTTTCTCATGAGAAGGGTAAACTAATCTTGAGTTTGATAAGCTGTTAGCGGGTCAATATTCAGAGCTCTATTTGCAGCATCACTGAATCACAGTTCATCCTTGGAGTGCTCTTTTAGACTTTTAGACTACGTTTTCATATCTTTGTTGGAAAACTACTTTGGATTGTTTTTGTTTAGATATTGGAACCTTTAAAAAATATAACCATGTGCAAGATAGTTGACTTCTATGTTGTAGGTTCAAGATTTAAGGAATCCATTTTGTTTACTATCAAACTATTTAACTGAAGTTTAGTCAGTCATGTACAATGTACCTCTGGTAACGATAACGTACGATGTCGGTATGCTATCAGTTATATTAGAACTTTCTTCATTATAAAAAGTTGATTTTCTCTCTCTCTCTCTCTGTGGAACAGATGCTTTTCTTCTTGGATGGTTTTGCTAAGAGTTTGAATTTACCAGCTGGTTCCACTCGGTTGATCTGAACTGATTGGCTGTGTTAGATCGACAACACCCCACATGGACCTATATTCTAAACCATCTGACACATCCGGCTGGTGAATTTCACACTATTCATGGCTGCCATGTGATTATTGGAAAATGACTACTTTTTGATGCAAGTCGTGCAGAGTAGGGAAAAAAAGCCAAGTAAGCTGGATCTTATGATTTTCTTTAGGTGGTGTATGTTTTTCTGTAGTTGCTTTAGTTGTTGGTTTGGTGCTTGTTTTTTATTCCCTGAATCAATTGTTACACTTGTTTTTACAGCTAATTTTGGGTTTCATCACCTGCTGTTTGTTAAGTTTCCTTCAGTAAACAGAGTCCCTGGTTCTCAGTCAGGGTTGTGGTTTTGGCTGGATTGCTTAAGGTTCACATTAATTTTTGCCATATTTTTTGCAGTTAATTATTTTTTAATATTCCTGCCTTGCATTGGCCTTGGTTCTGTTTCCAATGGAGACTTTTCCTGTTTGTGCTTTGCATGTATCATTTGGGTTTTCTGTTTAAATCGATGTGGTTTCTTTCCCCCAATTTCCAAACCCATTCATGTTAGGCTAAGGTTGCTCTGTTCAGAAGGATAAATGTATTTATTTTTGGCATGAATCTGCTCATATAAGCTTTCATTGATTTATTCAAACCATTATTTTCCTGAGTGCAATGATTCATCAACAACAACCAGTCTTGTTTTTGTGTGTGTATATTTTCTAATGCACACAGGATTGACATTTTACATAAATATTTTCATACAAACCCATTATACTGTAGCTAGATGTCACAAGCCTGACTCAATGTTTCACCACTCATCCTGTCAGAATGTGTGCTGTTCATTTAATCAGATTGGCTTCAGCTTTGCCTCTTACTCAGCTTTTAAGTAGGTCAGTGTTCAATAGGAATAAGCTTAATGTTCAATATAATGTTTGATCAGGATCAGTGTCCTCTCGTAAGACCCAACAGTCACCAAGTTTCACCCATCTAATCCAAAGTGTCATCCTCAGATAAAAAGAAATGGGTCAGGATGTTCAATAGAAACCACCACCCGGGGTATAAAGTGGAAGCTGCTGAAACTTCAGTGTTTCTTCCCTGAGTGAAGCCAGTTTAGCATCAACATGGAGTGAGAGAGTACCAACAAGGTATAAACCTGCTTTAAAATCGTCACTTGACTGAAATTTGCAGCAGCCCACAAAGACAAGCCAACAAATGCCTTTGGGGAGAAAGTCTTTGTCAGAAGAGACAAAGATTTGAGCTATTTGGTCACAGTGAGAATAAGTATGTTCAGAGGAATGAAGGTTAGGCTTTCAAACTTAAGAAGAGTGAAATGCTGTAAGGCACAACGTTAAGATCAAGTCAAGGGCCTCCTTCACTGCCAGCCTCACGTTTCTTAGCAAACAGCAGGAGGCCTACAACGTTCTTCAAATCTTTCTCTCCAACTTCACTTCAAATCAACAATTAAATGATTGAAGTTGCTTGGGTATTCCAGCAGTACAATGTTCCCTATCAGACATCCATCTTGATTCTGGAGTGGATAAAACAGGTTGATATTAGGTCTCTGACATGGTCCCAACCTAAACTTACTGAAAATGTATCCACTTTGCTTAAAACCCGGGTCAGCAGCAGGGTGACTACCAGCTTAAAGAACTAGCAGTTCTACAAAAAAAAGCCTTTTTCAGCTGCAGTTATACCAGAAAAGGTGCACCTTGCAGAGGGAAATTCAGTCAAATATCAGAGAGAGTTCATCTACATATATGAATCTGTAAGTATAATTTTTACCCTGTGCATTAGAAACAGTCCACAGAAAATATAATGTAATTCTTATCAAGAAAATCATTAAAGTTGCATGTTATATAATAATTCCACCCAGGAAAAAGAACCTCTAAAATATGTCACAAAAAGAAATAAAAGGATGTTCCAAATGGCGTGATATAAATTTATTGTGAAGGCCTTAGGAAGTTCTTATGAAATCATCACAAAACTTAGGTAATTTGGATTTAATAATGGGAAGATAACTTATTAAAGTGGTATTAAAGATTTGATATAGAGGGGGGATACTTCCTGAAAAGTATTGCTTTAATCTTAAACCAATTTTGTCTTTATGAAATGGTTCATCATGAAACATCATCTTACAGCTTTAAACAAGGATAAATAAGAAATATGAAGCACTTTTTAGGAAGTCTGCTCATCCTACTTTCACAGAGAAAACTAAGGACAAGGAGTGCAGCAGTAAATCATCTTGATCCACCTTAAGAGTTGGTCTGAGGTTTGCAACCCCCGGCGGCAAGGTCACAGGAGAACGACAACGTAACTTGATTGCCAGCGACAGAGTAATTTTCCTGGCTCTTGTCTTTGTAACCTACTCAAACCTTGACCTCAACTTCCCCGGACTGAGGTAAACAATGACTTCTTCAGACTATTTGATCTCTGGGGACTTATAATTGCATAAAAATAGTGTCGGTTTTATATTTGTATGCAGCGGTCCAGACACTGATGGGGCTTTCGGTGTCTGTTTCGAAGTGGATCCCCAGCTATGCTGGTCATAGTGTTGATTTATTTATTTATTTATTTTTTTTTTTTCATTTAAATTTTAGAATAATGAAAATGTTCATTATGAACTGAGCCTCTATTTGCTTTAGGGAAAATTATCTCTAATTACATCACTGGACTGTTAATTTCATATTGTTGGCCCGCATGGGGAATGCCCTTCATAAGCTTAACTTCAGTTTCCCAGAAACCCACCGGAGAGTCACTGTTCATGAGAAATAAATTCTCTTTGGCAACGGTCAAACTGTATCTTAGTCGGCTAATGATCTGCTTCCTGGTGCACGCTTGACTCGAGGACACAAAATTCACATTTAATTGAAGCAGTAGGTGTTGTGGTGTGGGCTTGTTAAAGCGGGCAACATGTCTTCTGGTTTTACCCACTGTATTTACTGCAAATGAGCATTCAGTAAATTTTAATCAGCAGTATGTGTCAGCCTTAGGTCACAGCAGAACAGCAGTGAAATATGTTTAATGATAATTATGCGGTCTGTTTGTTTAGGTGTTAAAAGCATTTTGCAGAGATAAGGCTTGTATGCAGCAACAAGGAGGGCTCCGGTCCTCCTCTGTCGGGCACAGAGCTGCTCTCTGCGAGGGGCCCAGGGGCTACCGCATTGCTCAAAGGCACATCAATGTAGCAGCAGCAGCTATCTGAAGAGAATGCAACTGAAGTTTTTCAGTTCAGTTCAGGGATGAAAACCTGCTTTTTAAATTCCAGTCAAATCTAGTGGGATTCTCTGAGGTACTGATTATAAAAACCTTAAAATCAATTACCTTTCCGCTATGTAATTTTGTGCATAGGACAATAAGTTTACCCTTTCATGCATACTTATAATTTCACAATGGAAACCAAAGTTTTCTTTTATTTTTTTACGTTTCAAAGAGTTTTTTACTTCTGTCTGATATTTTGCTCCGTCAGGTGGGAAATCATCCTCCTTTTTAGTTATTTCAGCATCTTAAGCATCCTGACGTCCCTCGGGATCTTCAGCTCCACAGTCACTACATTTACCCGGTGCCAGCCCTTCCTTTTCTGCGAGGCTTTTACAAACTCTGTCAGTGACATTATTCTTATTTGACTCAGATATTAGCTCAATTACCTTCCCACACGCCTTTATGTCGTACCCTCACTTCGGCTCCACAAAGATGTTGTATATTGTTTTGGATAAATATGATTTTACTGAAAAGGTCCCCAACTCTTGCTGTATTTTCAACAATGTGCATGAATTTTAGTTAGTTAAGCAGTGATGCAGGAGGTCCACTTTATTAGATAAAGGTGAATCGATTTTTTTTTTCCCAAAGTAAAATAAAAATGTTCAAACATCAACATTCAACAGTTACTAGTGTATCTGCAAAGGTCCTGTTTTATAGAAAAATATTTTCCAGGTGAATGGAGTCTGACAGTCAACTACGTTGGTTTGAATACATTTTTGTGCACTTACAATGGTTAGTCAGTAGGTGGCAGTGCATGGGGTAAAACTCTAAAATCTAAATGCTAATCCCTCAAAAACATATACACACATACACATATTAGGTATTTACTGTAATGTGCACAATGAATTAACAAGCTAAGGAATGAATGTGACCAGTGAAAATGTTTTTGATATATAAAAATGACAGTAAAAATGCTCAATTCTCTGCTTGCTTTAAATATTTTGGAGATATGATCAGACATCAAAAAGTACTCAAATATAAGGAGATTCATTTCTGGAGGACACCAGAATAGAGGCTCAGATCTACCACACCAGACAAGACCCAAGGTGTAGGTTGTGCAAGGAGGCCTCTGAGACAGTCCAGCACATAACAGCAGGGTGCAAGATGCTGGCAGGGAAAGCGTACATGGAACGACATAACCAAGTGGCGGGCATAGTGTACAGGAACATCTGTGCAGAATATGGACTGGAAGCCCCGAGGTCAAAGTGGGGGACACCCCCAAAGGTGGTGGAGAATGACCTGTGGGACTTCCAGATCCAGACAGACAAAATGGTAATGGCAAATGAATAAAGAACAGAGGAAAGCCGTTGTGGTGGATGTAGCAATACCAAGTGACCACAACATCAGGAAAAAGGAGCATGAGAAACTGGAGAAATACCAGGGCCTAAGAGAGGAACTGGAAAAGACCTGGAAGGTGAAGACCACAGTGGTGCCTGTGGTCATCGGGGCCCTCGGGGCAGTCACCCCCAAACTGGAGCAGTGGCTCAAACAGATCCCAGGAACAACATCAGACATCTCAGTCCAGAAATGTGCAGTTCTAGGCACAGCCAAGATACTGCGCAGAACCCTCAAGCTCCCAGGCCTCTGGTAGAGGACCCGAGCTCAGAGGATGAAAGAGACCACCCACGGAGGGTGAGAGGGGAATTTGGAAATTTGGAAATGGCAGGAAATTTGCTGAGGTGGCAACAGTGGGTAGCTGGGAGAGACATGGGAGAACAGAAGACTTTAGCTGAGGTAGTTTGTATTGACATGCACAGTGATTACTCTGAATGATGACATCATGGCTTTTGATAGGAAAGAACATTATGTGGAAATATTGAAGAAAAATCTCCAGACATCAACAACGAAGTTAGTTTTTTAGGAGATCAGTTGGTAATGTGTCTGACTGATCAATAACCTTGAGCATATCAAATAAGTTACAAATGGGCTGAAGGACAACAAAGTTAATGCTCTGTACTCCACAAAGATATGTTGTGAGAATTTGAGGGAAGAGCTGAAAAGCTGTGAGGTTCTATCAGGAAGAATGATCTGGGTTTTTTCCAAGCTGTTGTCTCTAACCCCCTGACATCTAATTAATTTTTCACACATACTATCACAATCACCTGGGCCTAGTTGTCCAAGTACAAGTTTGTCTGCCATGCTGTCAAAAACTCGTTTTACCTCAACATGTAATCTACCATCAGTTTAAGAGTTAGAGTTTTGCTGCATCCCTGCTCCAACACTCCCCTTTGAAAACTTTCTCAGCTGTTTGTCCCTCAACTTTGAGCTGCATTGATAGTGCCTCAGCATTGTGAAGGAATATTAGAACACAAGCAGTGAATGCTTCTACTGTGAAAGTTTGGTAAAAGGTTAGAATATTGTCATTTTTGAAATTCAGGAGAGTCAGCCTTGAGAAGTGGCCTGAAAAACCTCCATTGTCCCGATTTTATGCTTGGATCTAATGAAAGCCTTTATTTCTGAATTATCTTGATTGGTCTCTTTTGGAACTGAATACAGGGGGAAATGCATATAACCAAAAAGTAGAGAAATGTTAAGTTGAATTACTAGCATTTTTTGTAGTACATTTTTATGTACAAGAATTCAAGGATTTTTTTAAAGCTAATATTTTCCCTGACTTTAGTAATTTTGGATGCTTTCCATGCCTTTGAAAACCTTTAATGCCAGGGGAATTGTTGGAACTCTACTTTTAGAGAACATATGAAAATGATATTTTTTGTAACTTTAAATTTTTATTGATCAACTGCAACTTGATACTGTATTCGATTATGTCAAATGTGGATTATTGAAAAGCCTAAAGCTGTTAAAGTTACTCTAGAGATTTAGTTCAAGTGTTACTTCTGACATTGTTTTGAAAAGTTGTGGCAACATAAAATCAAGTCATGTTAAAAACATTAGAAAGTAAATGTGTTAGGAAAATAATTAATTTGTTTGATTTAAAATTTCTCACTTAATGTCTTTGTAACAAGATTCAGGAATCTTTGGGAATGTTGCATCTCAGCCTGTTTCTCTGTGTAATCAGCTGAGGTGCTTCAGTTAATCTTCGTTCACACTGAAAAGTGGTCTAAACATTATATCTGGAAATGCACTGCAAGTACCTCATTCAAATTTTTCTCTTCGGTGTTGTCTTATCCTCTTTCTATATCCTTTGGCAGGCCTGTAAATAATACACCAGGACTCTGAAAAGTTGAGCACCCTAGAGGCAAAACACGTACATGCAACAACATGCATTTTCTTTTTCTCCCTTTAATATTCCTCTCCATTACACTTTCTCAGGTTCCAGGAATATGGTGCATTCAGCTGTGCTTAAATTCATTCTGTGAAACGTCTTTTTCTATCGTAGTTCCAATTTAAGGTGTTTTATTTATAGTTCACATTGCTCTCCATGTTTGCACAATAATCATAGGTAGTGACGCTCCAGACCTAAACAATCCGTCATCTCCCTGCAGGATGTTTTATAACTGGCTGCCACCTAACGAAACATTGAGTATAAAGTAAAAAAAAAAAAAAAAAAGAAAAAAAATGTGCTCTGAAAATAGGAAACTAAACAGATTGAAGAGTGAGGGATCTAGGAGTCCGAAACCATAAATTAAGCTAACTTAAAAGAAAATAGGAACAACTCTGCATTAAGACCCATAATGAATAAAGCCTAACCAAATTAAACCAAACGACTCAAACAGAAGACATCAGAAACCACAACACAGCATAAAAGTCACAGAATGTAAATGTACAGTCCTGATCCAGGTCCAATGGCCTTGCAGCCTGTTGGTTTTAGTGCCCTTCTTTAAATCCCTGTTTAAACAACCGAGTGGAAGCTTGTAGCATTGGCAGAGAAAATTATACTGAAACAGAAATGTGGATTATTTAAATTAAATAAAGTGACCTACAAGACTTTTTCCATACAGAGTTAGATAAATAATGTGGTTTATATCAAAAGCATTCATCTCTGCCCATTTAACAACCTGAGAACTGTAAGAAACAAACCTGAGAAACAGGGTTCTTCTCCAAGGACTGACTAGTTTCATAATGTTTGTTAAACAAAGACAAATAGGTTGGAGATGATTTATTTAAAAAGGTTCCCACATAACAGGCAAACTTTTATATGAACCATCTGCTCAGGTAAAGCTTGGTGAGAACTAGTTGGAAAAATAAAGAATTGTTCCAAACTTTTTATGCGTTTCTGGCCAAAAAGCCCTTTTTACATTTAGAGTGCAGCAGGTTTTGTGCTGAAAAAACCCAGACAGAAGAAATAAGTCTGAAGTCAATGGAAGAGATCTTAGCTGGAGATGCACAGACAACACACAGTGTAAATGTATCTAAAGGATATTACAGTGATTTGTCTCCCTTGGGTCAAACAAGTAGGAACTCCAGTTTCCATAAACAGGTAAGACTATAAAATATATATTTAGGAAAACATGTGAGCACCTGTGAGCAACAGTCTGTGCACCTGAGATCACATCTGCCTAAGCACTTTGAACTGCCTTGTTGCCTTTTCATATTTTGTCATTTTACACCTGCAGATGACGTAATTTACTGAGATTTTATAGAACATAGATGTAAAGTAAAAGAAGAGGGGTAAAAAAAGTGGGCCACAGCTTCATAGTCACTCGCCTTGAATCAACACTTTGTACAAATGCCCTTTGTTGCAACTGAAGATTTTTGGTAGTAAAGCTCGACCTAGAGACTGGAATATTTGTCCATTTGTCTTTATACGATAGCTGAAGCTCTGTCAAATTGGATGAAGGGAGCCTGTGAACATCAGTGTTGCCACTGATAAAATTCATTTAGGTCTGGGTTTTGAGTGAACCAGTCTTGGATCAAAATAACTCCTTTGAAAGACTGGCTGTGTGCTTAAAGTTCTCCTGCTGGATGATAACTTCAGTCAGACACAGGTTTTTGCAGCGTCTAACATATTTTCCTAACAGTATGCCCAGTATTCCTCCACTGACCTGAGAAGCTCCTCTGTACCTGCTGGAAGATGCATCCACACAGAGGGATACTGTCATCACCATGTCCGGGAATGTTGAGTTCAGTGTAATCAGCAGATTATTTTATTCATTTTGAACTTAAACTTTTTGCCTTACATTGTGTTTTGGTCTTATCTGATAAGACCCCCTTCTTTCACATGTTTGTTGTGTCTCATACATGTCACACACCAGTGGTTTTCTTCACTCTTCCATAAAACCCAGATTTGTTTAGTGCATGACTAATAATTGTCATGTCAACAGATTCTCTCACCTGAGTTGTGACTCTGTGATTCCTCCTGGATTACCATGTGCCTCTTTGCTGTTTCTGTGGTTAATGTAGGTTTGTAGCTCTGCTGTATATATTTTTTTTTATTTTTCAGACGATATAGTGAACTTTTCTATTAATTGTTAAAGGATTGATATAATTTAATGCTGCTTTAAAAATTTCCACAACTGTTTCACTCCACACGTTTAGGATTTAAAATAGGAAAATTTGAAAGCCATATCCATACAACTATGTGCTGCTTATGACATACTTAAACAATTTTCGCTTTATTGTGATCAAATCTGAGACATTTAACGTTATGGACACTTTTGTATGGCCCTGTCAGTTGCTGTTTTATTGGAGAAATGAATACTAACTTGAAATTGTGGCAGCATGTATTTGCCATTTCAAATGCAAACTAAAGTATCTTCATGAGATTGAGATGTTTGCTATTTTGCCTCTTTATTTCTGAAACAGAGGAAGAAGAAATGGATAGTGATGTGCCAAAGTGGCCTGTAGATCAGCTGAATTTACAGCAGAGCGCAGCTGCAGAATATTAGCTTCCTGCCTCTTGTTAATTTCACCGCCTTGCTGCTGAGGCTGTTTCTGGTTGCTTTGTGCCCGTGTTTCTCAAAGTACTTCACATTAGCAGCTTCGCGTTACCTGTGGTGAGGACTGTGTGACAAAATGGAATTACTCTCTTCACAAATGGAGAAACGGATTACAAGGGGAATCAATATTTTCGTTGCTGCAAGTAAAGCATGTGGCTCTTACTGAAGAGAATGATAACAGGGCTGAGGGGGAAACGTATTGTAAAACTATGCCTTGATCACCGTCCAGGACACAAACACACACTTTAGAAGAACAATCCACTTTGGCACGTGCTGTCACCTTTACCATCTGGCTCAGCTGTGATGGTGAGCCAGACATCTGCCAACATGGAGCCTGGACCAACTTCAAGGATGTGCTCGGTGGTTTTTGCTGTTGCACCCCTGAGGGAGGAGTGAGGTCGAAATCCCCCAGCAGCAGACGCAGCCAGTACCACCACTGCCCACATGGGACGAGAAGAGCTGGCTTTCCGTTTTATTACTGTTTGTTGCCACAGTGTTTTTTATTTTTTATTATTATTTTTTTTTTAACACAAACAAGAACAAACCTGCGATTTCACGCTAAGAATATTCAGCGTTCGATTCAACTTCAGTCTGCTGCTGAGTTCAAACTGGAATGTGATGGATAAATGCTTCCTGCATGCCAGTGGCCAGATAAGAGAAGTCTTTCACACCCTTCATTGCTCTACACTTACATTTCTAATCTTGCGTAAGAGAGTGTTTTTTTTTTTTGTTCTTTGGATTTATCTGGCAATTGAAAACTGCAGGAGTTTTATAGTGGAAATCCATTCCTCTCACAGCAACCAAACGCTGCAGATAGTCACCAACTGCTCCCATTCAAACGTGCAGCCTTGAGTTGCTGATATGTGCCGGAGGTTGGCTGCACATGGCCTCTAATGGGCTTGTTCTCTGACATGTGTGAGCACAAGAGGGCTGATGAGTGGTGAACAGATGGCTTCTGTCTTTCATTTGAACTGTGAGTTTTAAGTGAGGACTCTAAATTGTTTATCTGAGCATTGATCAAAGTTTTTAGCCAAAGGGAGCAACCGTGAAAGAGTCCTCCCATAACCTCCTGCAGCACTGTCCCCAAACGTATACAGACCTTTCTCTGTGACATTTAGCTGTTTAAACACTGAACGTTTACAGTCCTGAATGGGATCGGTTCACGTTTTTGAAGGTTCTGTTGTATTTGCAGGCCCTTCTGCAAAGCAAAGTGTTAGCTGATCATCTGGTTATTTCCACAGAGAAAAAGAAGACTTGTTGGGTGCTTTTATTTTGAATGCCAAACTCTGATTCTAAATTCTAAATATTTTTCTTTTAGTTATTTTCTTCATCATTGTCTAATTAAATGCCGCCTTGTGATGCAGAAAACTGGACAAGAAGTGAAAATACAGATTATAAACAGTGTATGGAACTATGTGCATTGTGTGTGTTTGTGCCTCCTCCATGTAGCACTCTTGACATGAACCTGCACCAACATGCCCGACCCTGCACATATCATCTTACTTCACATTCTCTAATTCGACATGAGGTGGGATTTGCAATTCAGATTTGTGGCCTGAAACACACAAATGTGGCTATTTTTGAATGAGAAGAGGGGCTGATGCTGGCACGATGTGGCGTCTTATTCACTGCTCACAGGGATGTTCTCATTGCAATTCAACAGGTGCATGATCTACCATTGTGGTATAATATTGTTGAAGGATTAGAAGAGGGACTGTTGTGGATATTTAAACCCTACCTCTCAAGAATCTAACTCGTTTTAGGATTTGGAGGAAATAAACCAGGCAGCTTGTCCATACTGACTGGCTTACAGACTAAATTGCAGTATATATTTTATTAGTAAAGTATTATTGCTTATTACTCTGGAGATTTTATGAATACATATAAAATGCACTTAAACAGCAAAGACAGATGATTTTTCTGATATTTATGTGTTCAAGAGGCTCAGTGAAATTTCTACTTTTACAGTCTGCATCAGGCTTTAGGGTCTCTCTTCTTTGGAGTAATAGATATAAACGCGGAGATCTTCCATTTATGCCTACTGCTATTTCCCTCCCTAATTATGTTGGTCTTATTTTTGATGGAAACTTTATGTATTTTTAAACACTTTTAATGGTGTGTTTGCTCTACATGTGGGGGATTTAATTTTTTAAGTAATGTATATTTATTGGCTTACTTATTGTACATCTTTTTAGTCCTACCAGCACTTTATGTCTTTGATGGACATGTTCTGTGTTTTTTAACCACTGTTGGTTGAAGCAGTGGAATTTACTGCCACAGGCTCTAGTTAAGTATTAATTGTTGGTTTGTTTTCTGTTTCTATTGTGACTTGCTGTAAAATGATTTGCCCATTGGGATAGAAATAAAAATCTGAATCTGATTCTGGAACCATCTACAAGTCTAAATGTAAAATGGCTAAAATATGCAGCATCATCAACAGAACCGACAGCTGGTCCTCAAGTTCATGTGACACATTTTACGTTATTTATAGAACATTTGTATCTCATATCAGCTCAAATATACTTTAACTCCTTTTTCTGATTATCTGGCACATGTCTAAACAAAACCCAAAGAATTCACTATCGAAAGGATACACTGATACCCATTGGCCAGTACAGAGGTTGGTTACCTTGGAAACCACTTCTTTCTACATTTTTGCTATTGAAGGATTTAGTAGTTTTTCATTTACTTTTATTGGTAAATGATTATTTTTCCACAGTAACTGAATATAACGGTTTACTTGATTATTCAATCTTAAACCCAACATTTGTTTTAATAAAGCCATGTAGATTTTTTCTTAAATCTTGAGTCATTTTGTAGAAAACAAATCATATGCATGTTGAAAAGTCTACAAAATGTGAATGTCAATTAGGTTTAGTGTTTTTTTTTAAACATGATTTATCTTTGTGTGTTTACATGTTGCCTGTTCCACTGCAGCCTGCCCACAGTAATAAAACATTCCAATAGTGAAATAATTAGCTCTTATAGCTGCAGCAACTGTTTAATGACTGCAGTAGACTTCATTAATGCTTTGCCCTCTGGAGATAGTGGACAGTCAAACTAATTTGAAAGACCACAAACAAACACATTCACAAGGTTCAAACACACAGAGGGTTGGGAAGACCCTCCTCCCGGCCCTCAGGCGTGTAATCTCAGATCTCTTGAGGTCAAAGTTTGACATCGTCGGCCACATAAACACAAAGTCATTAAGCAAACTTCTCTCTTGTTCTGTCTTTTTATGCCATCAGTAAAGTGAATTTATTTACTAGCTGTGACTTTGTTCTCACCCCCCCTACACCCCTCTTGTCTACCCATCTGCAGCAATTCCTTTTAAAATACAATTATCGTAACAACCAATTCCATCAGCACCTGTAAGGTCACAAATGAACCTCTTGGTAATTACTTTGAAGACACTGAAGTCTTGTGCATGTCTTTCCAATCTAGGCACTTTTGCAATTGTGAGCCTTCTTCCATTCTTTTTAGCATTTTTCTGCGGCTTTCCTAATAAAACTGGTTGTCTGATTAGATAAAATAATTGCATATGTGGACTTGTTCACAAACTATCCAAAGCATATCTTAGTTAAAATAAACCACATTACCTGACTGCAAACAATTGAATTTAACTGAAGGAAATGATTTGAACTTGGAAACGCACAATGAATTAAAACATTTTAAAATGCCTTGTATCTAGACCAACAAGCCTTTCACATTTTGTCAAATTCCACATTAAATTATGTCTTAGTTCAGCTCATTAAAATAGCAAAACAAAATAATAAAAAAAATGTCCACACACCATTCACTCAATAACAATAACTTATTTTCTAAATGATAAAAAAAAAATCTGTATTTTATTCCTCCTGTCATTAATATACTTTGTCATTGGTTTTAATCTATTTGTATATGTTGTGATTTTTTTTTTTTCCAATTTAGTAATTTTGCATTTTTTCCTAAAGGGACAGTTCCCAAACAAGATACAGTTGATTAGAGTTAAATATTAACCAAGACCTGCAGAGCTTTTTCTTCTGTCATCCTTTGCACAACGTTTTACTGCAGTTTCCCAAAAGCTTTAATCTGACCTTGGATTGGATGTGCAGGAACATTGAATCAGGGATGATTGACAAGTGTCCTTAACATTTTTCACTTTCTCTCTTCAAAAGGATGCACTCAAGATTTTTGAGTGCATCCTTTGGAAATAACCTTGTAACTCCACCAAAATCATAGTTGGAACAATTGCAGCTTAAGTTTGTTGCTAATGTCATACAGCACTGAATTCTTAAATCCTTTTTTAAGGAAAACCTCAGCTTTCACAATGACATGTACACCCAGATAATTTATAGCTTCCTATCTCTGTAAGCAAAACGCCTCTTGTGGAAAATGCTAAATTGATTATGTTACAGTACTCAATGTGCCTGAAGGGATTTACAGTCCATAGTATAAACTGTTTAATGTCATCATGACAAATTAAGCTGGCATTTCTGTTTGGATATAAGACGTTTAAATATAAATGCCACTCAAATCTATCTTGATGACTGTAGATTGCAAGCACCACTTCACTTTTAATGCCCTTATTAAGGAACATGAATACAAACTGCTGCAGAGTGCATACAAGGTTTACAAGCTTCATTTTCTCAGTTTTGTCAGATTTTGCTGTACTTTCCTGTCATTAATTCAGGATGCAGTTTGTGAAGGAAAATTTGGAGTGAGAATTTAAAGAAAAATATGACCAGCGACTTGCACGTAGCACAAAGGATTATATACACAGAACAACATTAAAAATAAAGTTCGTATTCTAAAGTGGTGTGATATACATCAGGCTCATCATGTTAGCTTAAACAGAGCATTTAAGCATAAGTCATTCCTTTTGAGGTAATACCGCTGCTACTGCAGATTCCTGACTTACCTGCGGCAAATCTTCAGTGTTAAATATTCACCAGTAATTTAATAATGTAAGCTATGGTCTGCAACAGTAAGCGGACTCATGTTTCATAATCAGTTTCTGTTGCTGCAGAAGGTTGTCCTGAGGCGCCCTGCTTTTCAAGAAATCTTTTATTTTTCTAAACCTTCAGCAGTTTACCATAGAACCTAAAAAAAAAAAAAATAATAATAATAGTAATAATAATAATAATAATAATAATAATAATAATAATAATTAATAAAATTATGTGAAATATTGTTTTGTTTACCTAGGAAATGCCAAATATATTTTTATTTATTTTCTTTGCCAAATAACAGCTCGTACAGCAACGCAGCTCATGGAATATAAATGCTCACACAAAACTTTTGTGCAGCCGGTCCAGCATTGTTTACAAGATTTTTCGGTTAGTATACTGACATAGCTTTTTATTGTTTTATTTTATGTCATGAGTTTTAATTGTGTATGAAATCAAACACAGATGAAGTACAAAAGGACAATTGAAAAAGACACAGTACAACTTTTTCGTTTTCATTTTGGGATTACTTCTGAGTTACGATGAACATCATCCAGCATCTATTTCTGTCTCATATTTCCTAGATTATCTTCTGGCCCTAAATTCAAAGCTTGTTAGAGTCTTATTTATATCCATTTATGCAGAATTTAATTTATTCCAAATAAAATAAAATAAAAATAATCAAGTGCATTTCAGTTAAATTTTGTCATATAGTCAGATTATGACCCGTAGAGTGTACATTATATCCAACTTTTCTGAGCTATACAAAAAAAAATATAATTTTATGTTTTTGTGATGTATGTAACAAGTCTCTCTTGTAAATCAGTCAATGAGTTTCAAGAGATTATACATTTTGCTGAATAGATAGACAGTAAAACGATATCTATGGAAACATATTTAGTGGCGTAAATCATAGATTTTGCATCAATGCCTTAAGAAGCACAGGACACAGTAAAGAGGAACCATTATGTCTCAACAGGAAGAATCCTCCAGCAGAACCAGGCTTAGTGTGACACCAAGCAACATTAAGGCAACTTTTTTATATAATAACAATGTAATTAAAATATGCTTGCTGTCAATAAAGGAGCAGAGAAAACAATTATAAGAAACATAAAAAGTTATTGGGGGCAATATTTCAAAACACTGTATTAAATATAAATGCTAAATATCATATTGTAAACTCCTATAAGAAACCAGATCAGCTGCCAGTTTCTTAAAAAGGTGCAACATTCTGCTGGAAGTCAAATGTACAATGTGCTTAAGTAGGTCTTTACAACATGAACAGAACATCATAGCAAGTTGTATTCTTTAACGGCAATATATAATGCTTTATTAACTTTTTTTCATTAAGTACATAATACATGTTGAATTACCCCTATGAGTATAGCACTTTATCTAGTCCAGAGGACTCCAAATCACTTCATGCTACATTCAGTCAGTCAACCAGTCATGCATAACAATATTTAAAAATTAATGGAACGAGATATGAGTCAGCGCACAAACTATATTAGGATAAATGCAACTTTCGGATGAAAAAATGGCAGTGGTCTGCTTCGACTTGATAAAATCATCTCTTAATGCATTATTGAAAAGCATCTGCTCCTTCAATGTCTGATTAACAACCACTGGCTTTGTTCTGCATGGCAAATTATAAATTGGATTTGCCTTCAGTTTGGGATTGAAAACGTCTGGCCCGGTCCGCTTTTCTTTTGGCTCTCAAACCTGCCTCTTCCTTCATACTTCTGGGTCTCCCCTTGCAACCACGTTTGATGTGTTCAGCAGCAGATAAGTCCAAAGAGAAAAGCAGGCTTGGTAAGATGAAAGTAAACAGCAGGCAGAATTATAGTAATGCTTTGTGGTAATTATTGAAATAATTTCTCTCACAGGCTATTATTAGAATTTCTTGAAAGTGTCATTTAAAGGAGGCTTTTTTATTGTGGGGTAAACAATGATTGATTTCCATTTCTGTTAGGGCTACAATGTAGAACAACTGAAAAAAGCTCTGCCTTTACTTTTTATGATGTTTTTGTTTCTGTATTTACAGCATAGTTTTATACATATTTTTAAATACACATATATTTTTTTAAACTGCATTTTGAATTGTTGATACATTTATCACAGCGGTTTGAACTGAATGTGAATTTTTGGCTAATTAGATATCATGTTTCAGAAACAAAGGGACCTCAGACAAACTGAACTGTTGTAGAAAACTAGAAATAAAACTAACATACTGTTAGCAGATATTAGAAATCCAAAGCAGGTCTCCTATGAGGAAATCTATGTTTAAGTTTCAACTGAGATAACTGAGAGGTGTTCCTCGAGCAAAGAAAAGCCTAAAGCTTTTTGTTCAAACTGATTTTTTTTCTAAGACAAATGTTTCAGAGCAGCAAAAATGAAATGGGTTGAATGCAAAAAGTACTTTGTAACAATCAGTGTAAGGAGAAACTGCATATCAGCAAGCAATGAGGGTTCTGAGTGGACAATAAATTGAAGGTGATACGTTTTTGCACTGCTAAGAGGCTTTTCATGCCTATAAGACACCAAGGCTTTAGACTTTGTCAGCAGCTTTTGCAAAGGTAGCAGAGAACTTAGCTGGAAGTGATATAGATGGAAGAGCGAGGAAACATCTGCTCGGTTTGTTTAAAGACAGAATAAATATTACCTTGTCAAGTTTTGCTTCACTTTCTGACATCTTTTTAAGCAATTAGCATCTGACATGATCTCTCCTGATGTAATTGTAAACATCAGCATAGTAATATCACATGCTTGTAACAGAGTATGCCGCCCTTGAGCAGAGTGTTCCTCAGTGTAATACAAACAAATCATTTAAATAGCTTTGACTAAACTATGATGAAAGGCATCTTTATGATGCCACAGTTTCATTATGCATGAAGACTCACATTCAGCTCTCATTTCTAAACACAGTCTACTAGAGTTGATGTCACATCAGATTTTATGCCACTACATATGTTAGCAAACCTACAGTGACAGGATTTAGGGTAATATTGTGACACATCATGTTTGTGATGTGTGAGTCTCTTACAATGTGATGCTCCCCTGTTTGATACAGTGCTTGTGTTTTGGGATTAATGGTGTAAAAGTTACATAATGTGACTGGTAAGGAGACAATATGTTGTTTTTGTAATAAAATATATTTTTAAATGTACTTAACAATCACACAACCTGGGGGACATTTCCAAATCTTTATGTCCGGTCTAAAAGTGCCTCTACATAATGCCGTCCTGCAGCATTCAGCAATGATCACACTGAGCTGTTTCTATTGAAATTTACAAGCTTGCAATCCTGAAACTCCACGAATCCCTTATTTTCTGAATTTGCGCTTTCTTGAAGCCATGAATGGTTAAATATGGATTCAGGCTACACATTGTTGGATTTCTTCTTCAAGACCTCCACAGTGTTGCTTTCCGCTGCTCCAAAAATGTGACAAAAGCAGACAAGTTGAGCTTGTAAAAAGAGACTCGGAGGAAGGAGTTCAAACAGTGGGATCCTTTAGAGTTGTCAGCTTTTTTAACTTCTGTAGCTTGCTGGAATAAAAAGAGATGTCATAACTTGTCCCTGCACTTGCAGTTCAGGCTGGCTGCTCATGCAATTTGCTGGTGAAACTGCTGCGAGGAAAAGCAGTAACAAGCAGAAGATGTCTGTGTGCAACCTTCACAGGACAACAGAGCAGGTAACAGAGACAAGGGAAGACGCCGGCTGGTAATTGGGCATTTGAACTTGTCATGAATAAAAGAACAACAATAAACCATGTTTTGCCTCTTGAGAAACAATAATTCTATGTCATGCCTTACGCAACCTTTTAGTAATCATAGCATGACGAGTGAAACTAAATCAGTTTTACTGTTTGCATAATGACTCAAGGGATGAACATATTTCTATTGCTAGATGTTATATAGACAGCAGTAAGTAATACTTCCAAATGCTTTTGCGTGAAATGACAGATATAAACATGATTGGATATGTTTGAGCTGGAGTTTCAGCTGCATCTTGTGTTTTGTTATAAAGTAAAAGCATTAAAGTGTGTAAATCTGGACAGGGATAGCAAATATCATTTGTGAACTTCCATTTCACATGATCATCATGCAGGAGTCTGTACATTTTCACCAGTTTCCTGGAAACACTTTCCTGCATGCATAATATAGTATCAACCCACTGATTTCAACAAGTGCATGAACAATTTTTAGTTACTGGGCTGTGAGTGGGAGATGAACTGTCATCTTATGAAAAAGTTCAATTTTTAGAACAAGCATCTAGTTTGCTTGCCATATATGGAGCATTACTGTCATATAGAACATAGTTTTTACATGTGCAAAATGAAATAAATTGTAAGACCTCATATTCCCTGTGAAATAGCTTATAAAGTTATTACACTCATTCTACTCATGTTTTGACTCAAACTCTTCTGTGTTTGTTGTGTTTGTCAGATTTTACTGCAATGGGGTTTGTGTAAATTGTGCAGTCAAGCATCTTAGAATATATTTGGCCTCTCAAAGTTGCAAGACGTGTCATGGAAGGTTTCAGAAGCCTGGCTTGGCTGATGATCAAACTGCATAGTATTAGATGGATAGAAAAGCAGTCCTCAAGTGTTATGTACTTAAAGCTGCACATCTTCTTATGCTCTTGAAATGCTAGGCAGGCATGCAGCATGGGAGATTTATTCTCACTGTCAACTCACAGTTTTGTGGAGGAGAAAGAGAGGGGAGGGGGGGTCACAAAAACTGGAGTGCACATAGTTGCCTGAAGAAAATAAATCATTCATAAATGCACATCCAAAAATCACATTTAGATGGAAAAAGACGGCTTGGGCATGGCTTTCAGTGTTCAGTAAAAGTGACTGTTTTTACCTTTCTCTCTTAAAAAAACATGAACTCGTGAAAACCATTCACCTCTTAATAGGAACTTAATTTAAATGAAATTAACTTATGTTAATAAAATGAACTGGTTTGTTTTAATGAAAATTGTATTGTAAAGAATTTAGAAAGTATTTGCAGAAAGATTTGTTAAAAAAATCTCACTGAAAGTGCTGGCAGTGGTTTTACTCTAAAATAACACACTATAAAGTTTTCATTGCAATAAAAGGAAGAATGTTAAAGTGAGGAATCATCAAGTTTCAGACACAAAGTCTGAAAGCAATCAGTCTAAATATCGACACAAACTGGGCTATGAAACCCGTGTTGGGAGACTTGAATCAATGATGCAACTGTGTAAGGATCTCTAACAAGTTGCACTTAAAAATGTGTGATCAAATTCTTCTTTTCAAATCTGTTACTGTTCTCAACATGAAACTGTGGAGTTTTGCCTCATAATTGACATCTGTTTTTTATGTACACACACAAAAATGTCGTTAGTTGAGCTGCTTGACACTTTGTTGTCTTTTTAATACCATTTAGGCTTCAGGCAACTGAGTCACTGAGTCACCAGATTGCACATCACCAATAATCTTTATGAGAAAATAATCTTTTTATTTTTCTGCTCTTTTCTGCATGTATTAAGTTATAAAGACTTCCCAAACAAACCAATGAACGTTTTACAGCTTGTATGATTTAAAATTGAGTTAAAAACGTAACCTTTTTACGAACTTTGTTTCTAAATAAACTTCACCCAGTGGATTTTATCTTTTCCCAGCTCTGAAAACACAACAAACTCTGACAAAATCAGTAAAAAATAATGATGTATTAAGAAATAACAATGATTATCACCCTACCTGATTTATACTCAAATATTAGACATATGACAACCTCATTTCAGATTTTCTTATAAGATCCATCAGAGTCTTTTCTTGAAGATACACTAATACATTTGTTAACCAAAAAATGTTTTCAAGGGTTTAGTCCTTTCACCTTGGACTGATAACAATGTAATTATTCTCTATTTCTATGTAGTTACTGTGTAAAAGCTTTCCAGAACCTAAAGTGCATTTTTAAACAGCCAAATGTATTCATCCATTGTCGTTACCGTCCATGAGTCCAACAGTGAGCGATAATTAAACTCTTCAAAAAAAGAAAAACATTTTGTTGGAAGTGCATGAACAGAATGTACAGAATGGGGTTTTCTTAAGTTTAAAAAGAGGGAAATGAAAATACTCAAAACTGTTTTTATGTTGGTAAGATAAAAACTGTTCTTCTATCCAGAAACATACATCACATGAGTTTGGGAAATTGCTTAAAGTGCTCCTCCATTGAGTTTGGCCTGTAAAATCCAAAATTTCAGCTGACGGTGCTCGTTACGATCCAGACACTACAATAAAACAAGAGAGAGCCGCAGGGATGCACATGAAGACTTGTCAACTTGCAAACAGCCAGCTGCTGAGCATAAAATTGGGTGGTTGTCGTTAAAGAAAATAGCTTTTCCTCCGTTGGGTAGACTCTCCCGAGGTGTCCTTGAGCACGACACTAAACCTTCTTTGTTCATTATAAGTTTGTTGACGAGGTGGCGGGTCTGTCCCTGGTCTGGGCTTTACAGTCTGAGGAATTCAGAAATAAAGTTATGCGTTTGTGATGTCTTGAGGAAAAGCTGCTTTAGTGCATGAAATTTCCATTTGAGGCAGATGCTCTCTCCTGCGAGCATCCGGGAAAAGCAGTTAGCAGTTTCTAAATTGAATTGTGTGCTCCTCTGTGTTCGACATTTAAAATTCAGCCGGAAGATGGGTGTCTCATGTTGAGTGTTTAAATCACTGTGTGACCTCCTGTGTGTTATATTATGTGTGATTGTGTCTCTGAGGGTGGATGTGGATGGCTGTTGTCACAATAGAAAGGCGTAGGGGCTGGAGGAGGTTTATTTTACGTCATGCTCCTGTTTAAAATTTTAAAGAGTGATCCATGACAACTCCGTATATCTGCATGTTTTTAACTGCATGTTCTTTTATGGCCGACATAAAACTGAATCTTTTATATCGACACACATTTTATTCATCTGTACTTGGATCTACTGGTGGTGCCAGACAATAGGCTTGTATCTGTGTGTCAGAGTTTCAGTAAGGCATGCAGGGATACAGGGCAGACAGATATTGCTCTTTTGAATGCAAGCAGACTGTCTGCCAACGTGTCAACAAGCTCACTGGAAGAAATACTGGGTACGATCTCAGTGTCAGGGTATGCTGGCTCAGGCCTTGACATCATGTCTCTGAGTCTGTCAGTGTCCATTAGACAGCAGTTTTAGGATGAACACATCCCACACTCAGCCTCAGGGATGTTTTGTTCCAGAATAAACGTGACTGCGATAAATGTTTTATTCATTACATGTTGTGTATATTATAGATTTCTGTTTGGGTGATCTGTGCCTGACATGGACATATGAGCCAAACGGTTTAGCTGTACTGACTCTTCACTGTAAGGTAATGATGCTGCTAGAAGAGACAGAGGAGGATGGTTGTGAACAGCTGAAAAGTGGGAAGACCGACAGCTTTTCCAATCTGTGGATGAAACATGGAGCCACTGTTAATCTGCTTTTCATACTTTAAATACTTTGAACGTACCTCTTACCCAGTGGTTTTGTGTTTGGCCGTGTCTTGTATTTAACTCTTTCTCTTGGATGAAGCCAGACAGAGGTACTGCTTCAATAAATGTTGTGCACTCTTATAGAAAGTGCTCCTTTCTCATTTTGATTGTCTTTATGTTGTCATAGAAAGTATTCCAGGTTCAGTGTTGCTGTGTTTTTCAGTGTCTTCTTCCTGTCCTCTCAATCCTCAGCCTGTTGGATTCAGTGACTGGCTAAACTCAGCTGTATATATATTTTTTTCTTGCTAATAGAGAGTAATTTCTCTCCACTGTCATCACATACTTGCTCAAGATGGCTGCAACATGAATGATGAAAGGCTGGGCTCCCTTGATTACGTTTTTTTTTTCTTTTTTTTTTTAACAAATTGTCATTGTAACATCAACCAAATTTTGCAGTGAGGTTTGTTTCCAGTTCCCACATCAAGCAATCTGTGGTAAAAGTTTTACATTAACCCAGTTCTCTCTGAGTCTTAATGTGAATAATTCCTCCAGAAAGCACACACACACTCAGGCAAATCTTCAGAGCTTTACTATAGGAAGAAATGGGAATTTGAATCCAATTATTGCAGACAAACTACTTTCTGATTTAAAACACTGCAACTGCCTTCAAGCACAATGGATCAATAATTGTCAAGAGAGTTGAAGTGCATGAGCTCAAGCGTGATTGTTCCACAGTGTGATGACAGTATTCATGGCTTTTGGTCTCTATTGGACGTTTACTTGAAGCACTGTTAACGTAAAAACAAACTGATTGAGTTTGTTGAGCAATTAAAAACAAGCTGAGTGATTCAGACGCATTTTTATACTGATCTGAAAAAATAAACTCTCCTCACTTCATTTAACTCCCAAAGTTAAGATATCTTTATCCTTGTTTTCCACAAAGAACTTGATTTTTTTTTTTACTTCATCACTTTCAGAGTCACTAAAATTATGTAAATAATTTGTCTTTCAGATGGTATAATTTTAGACTGTCATGCAAGATCAACTTCACAAACAACAGCCGATCCTCCTCGCTCGCTAATAAACAAATATGGATAATGATAAATCTGTTCAGGCCTGGAAGCTAATTTCTATCATTTTTGGCTGCAGTTCAAGTGAAACAATGAAGGAAGGTGACGTGAATGAAAATTAGGGAGGCTTGTTCAGAGCATCAAGAGTCACAGAAGCCAAGTTCTGTTTCAGCTCTATCAAGAATTATGGAATCACAATTCAGATATCCTTCAGATACTTTGATTTAATAAGCTGTCTTCATGCATTAGATGCATTAGTATTATTACTTGTTTAAATCTACACATCTCCTGCAGGGTTAATTTGAACTGACACCAGGTAATTGGGGTCAAGGGTGTTGGGAGCTATAGATTTCTTCTGCATTACTCCAAACAAGAGTGCCACCCCTACGCTGGCCTTTAACATTTTCACTTGCACACACACACACACTCACAAACACATCTTATTGCTTCGTCAATAACATAAAACCACACATAGATTTTTAACTGTCATGCGTAGATCCTCACGCTTCCACATACACTTATGCAAGCAGATCTCGAAACAGCTGGCTCAGCGTATGGTGCGGGCAGCACTGCTTGTTTAGCCGTAATCTATTCTGCTGCTGCAGCGTGTGTTCGCTTCATGGCTGGGGAGTGGTCCTTCAGGGAGTCGCAGACTGTCAGATTTGCCCGTTTGGTTGCTTGCATGTGCATTTGGGAGCATTTTAACCACCTAAGTGATGAACTGAGGTGTGAACTTGCCGCATCTTGTTAAAGTGAAAAGCAGCTGTGAGGTTTTAGCGCGCATCGAGTGTGAATGTTTCATGTGAACTTTGCAGTTTGGGTTGTTCCTGCATTCTTGCAGAGTATCTTGCCCATGCTACAGACCAGATGATGACACGGTTGTTCTGTTTACTTAGTTTTTTGTCCCTGTCAAGCTGCTGAAGCTCAAACGCAAACAGCAGGCTGATACTGAGCAGATTAACTCGGGGCACACAAAGTTCCCTTGAGCATAACCATGCAGTGGTCAATATTTGGGCAGTAGCATGGCCCAGTGGTTGCAGAAATGTTCCTCTAACCAAAGCAGCATGAGCTGAGTTTCCAAAACAGGCAGAAAGTTGAAGCTACACTTCAGAAATGTTGGTGGATTTTCTTTTTACATTTTTCCACTGGTAGGAATGGGAGAAAATAAAGGTAATTTGCACCGTAAACGGTTGCAAAAACCAGTGTTGTTATTGCTGACTAAACAGCTGCTTACTTATGTCTCGTGAATTGTCTATGTTGTACCCTTCCTATAGCCAAATGACTGCTGGACATTTATTATTACCCTGAAAAAAAATCTAATCTAAAGCAGAGTGACCAAATCTTGTCTGATGAGCATTTATAAACTTTCATTTTTTTTTTTTTTATATCAAGTTCTTCACTCATTGAATCAAGGCAACAACAAAAACACTCTTGCTCACTCACTTTTTTCTACCTGCTTAATCTTATTCTCGTAAACGGTTGAAAACTCACCAGTCGCCTAAAGGGACGACACAGAGACAAATGAGATAAACAGCCGTGCATGTATGCACCTCTAAGGGTGATTTAGAGTTGCCAATTAAGCTGACATGTTTGTTTAAGGAGGATGTGGGGAAATAGGAGTGTTTGTGTGTAAAAATCCATGCACATTATATGCAAATTTCTCATCTAATGCCTCATATAAGTACTCATACTTTTTACTTTTTTTTTTTTTTTTCATTTTTGTGGCATTACAGTCAGAACCTTTAGTGCATTTTATGTTATGCACAACACAAAACATGGAAAAGTGATGCATGTTAAGTGCATAGCGTCCAATACTCTGAGTCAATACTGTGATTATCTTTGTGGATCTTTCTATATGTCTCCAACCAGCTTTGCATATTTAGGAAGTGGAAGCTTTCCCCATTCTCTGCAAAATAGGTCAAACTAAGTGCAATTAGATGTAAAGTGTGAACTGCAATTTTCAAGTCCTGCAGCAGATTCTTGAATTGATTTAGGTCTGTCCATTCTAACAAATGAATATGCTTCACTTAAAACTATTGCATTTTACCCACAAACCACCTCCTTTTAACAGGACCTGTACTTTGGTGCATCCATCTTTTTGTTTTGTTGCAGTGTGTTTGCTGTTTTCTTAGATCCTCACGATCTTTTTTTCAGTTTGTTTGTTTTTCTATAAACACACATGTTGGTTCAATTAAAGACATTGCAAGTGAAATCAACTAATGCAGTGGATTCTAAAATATTGTTTGCAATACAAATCAGTTTATGTAAAAAAAAGAGAAAAATGTTAATTTCCTCAGAAAAAAAAAATAAGGCTCAAAGCAAAACTCAGCAAATCCCCATATGATTCAAAGTGAAAAAAGAGACGCCTTAAACTCTTTATGAACCTGCCTTAAAATCTAATTAAAATTTGAATTTTAGTGGCCTTTATAAAAATAATCTGCATATCTAGGGAAATAGCTTCAAATGCATACTGCTGGAAACAGCTGATTGAGCTAAAACCCAAACAGGAAAACATACAAGTTGTTCAGGCTCAAAGTGAAAAAACTGAAAAAAGTCAAATGTTCAGTTGGTTTGGAAATGGCAGCTGAATGCACACAGTGAGTGCAACAGTGGATGGTATACAGGGAGGCAGTGTAAGGCCTAAATGCATTGCTTGGGAAGACTTTTTGAAAGTTAAAATATATAGTTAAAGATCAGTTAAATGTCTCCATTGATCTTGACAAGAAGGAAAAGCACAGAGTCTGATGTAGAAACGGTTTATGAAGAAGCCAGAAGCCTTAATCCAGGTATTTTTTGTATTTATAAAACCATAACTCCTTCTTCCTTTATTAACACCTTTTGTAAAAAAAAAATAAATAAAAAATATGCAAGTATCTTGGGAAAAAAAAAGATTTTATTCTGTAATAGTTTTCCACCTGCAGTCTTTGAGATTCTCTATTTTGATAAATGAGAGAAATGAACCTATTTGTCATCCCACATTAGTATGCAAGTGAAGTACAAAGTCACAGATTACAAGTTAAACTTGTAAAGGATAGATTAAAAAGATATTGGGAAAGTCAGGGTTACCAATAATTGCAGCTTAATTAATTTAAAGAAATATAGGATATTTATTACATGGAATAAATAAATGCACATGATTCAAAATCTTTTTTTCCCCATTTTTGTATGTGAAATAATGGTTCTGCAAGAAAATAAAAAATTTCCTAATTTTTATGGTAAAGGAGACGTGTAGAGTGCACACATGCATGGTTCCATTAAATGAATGTTATTCATTCTAAAATTGTAGGCACATATGAATGCATCCATGATTTCCACTGCATTTCTTGGCCATGAATGAGTGTAAACATTAGAGAGAAAAAAAAAGTATTTCAAATGTATTCAGAGAATAACAAAACTACGAAACAGACACGTTGTACCAAAGCGTATCGGTAAAGCCCTCTAACATTACTCATGACCGCTTTGCTTTACCTTAGCAATTTAAGACACCTTTTAGCAGCCGCTTCCTAAATGAGTTGAAGTGAGTGAATGTGTGTTTTCACAATCCAATAATTCAGCCTCGTAGCGGTAAAAGCATGGAGTGGTCTTTCAGTGGCCTCCGGAGGTCTGAATAGTCTGAACTTTCCAGTCTTTCCGAGGTAAAAGCGGGATACTACACCTCTAATGTGCTGCTAAGATTTAAGGTCAGTGCAGACGGTGCCAGAGGAATGGTTAGAGGTGGAAAAGGCCATTGGCAAGCCTTGGTGTCCAATAATAAGGGTAAAGAGTGTAAAACAGGGATTGTATGCATCAGATGCTTTAGACAACGTAAACAATATTTTATCACTACTTCTAATGGCATTGATGTCTGGAAAACAACCAGCTTGACTGGATATCAAAAATCCAATGACTTATCAATACAAATGCTACCTGGAAATTAGCCTTTAAAAAGAGTTAAGGACTGAACTCAAAAAGAAAAGGAAAAGTTTCAGGATAAATGACAAACTTTCAAAGAAGGAAAGTATTTCTTAATCTAATACTTTTTATTGATTAGTAATGGACTAAGCTAAAGATACAAAGAGAACCTATAGTTAACTAAAACACAAAGTGAACAATGAACAAGGCAAATAATTGCACCATAAGCTGCATGTTGGAGAGAAAGAAACAGGTGATATTTTCCTATAAAATAGGCCTGATTAAAACTCTAGATGAAGTATCTGTTTAATTCTCAGATATCAAGAGGGAGAATATTTTGACACCTGCATTTGAAACACTGATATCAAACAGCAGTGGTCCTGACTGAATGACAATCTCGCTTCTGTCTGTCTGCTCCAGGGCAGACGAGGCTACAACATCATCATCAGTGTGTGAATGTGTGTAAGAATGAGTGGATGACTGGCTGGAGTGTAAAGTGCTTTGGAATCCACAGACTTGATTAAACTCCATGCAAGTGTGATCCATTTACTATTTATGTTATTGAAAGATGACACAAGGAACCAAATTAACAAATACAGTGACAGAAAATGAATATCAAGTTACAGTAAATACATCATATTTTCAAAGAGATAGAAGTAACAGATGGTGTTTGTTTTATTTTATTAGAATTGAATATTTCAGTTGCACCAGCTCAGGACTTGAAGCTGCTCAGGATAAATGAGAGTAAAATATTCAGAAGGTCCTTTTTTGATAAACTGACAAATCACCATCTGGTTTTCGCAGCGATCGCTCCAGGAAGGAACACATGATTGTTGGATACACAGTCTCAAGCTGCACTTTCACAGAACTGCAAATGATGTTGATCACTGGTATTAACTCTAATTATTTGTATGAGTAAATTATCCGAGCTTACATTAACATCTTCTCTCTTTTTATTTTACACTAGATGGGGAGTCCACATAGATTATATTTGACGTTTCAGCCAGGCATAATTTTCAATTACTTTAACTTAAAAAGAAAAAAAAACAATCCCAGAGGACTTTTTAGACTCAGTTGTTCAGCTCTGTGACAAATGGAATATTTAATGTTGGTGCTCATCAGTCCTGAATGCATTTGTAATCTTGGGATTAGGGCTGCCAGGGCTGAGAGCCAGACAGCTGGCAAGATATCGGGAAGATGTCTCTGCTGACACTGGCTGCAGTGGACGGCTAAGGAGATAGTGAATGTCATAACCGAAGGGGTTACTGGTTTATCTAAAACTGCTGGCCATGTACGCTTCCCGATGAGAACAGGTTTGGGTTTCAGGAACAATGCAGTCAGGCTATAACGAGGACGTTAATTCATTTTGGTTGGTTGTGATAGAGGCAGCATTGTATTTTAACTATTTTTATGATTTATACATGCACGGTGCTGACACTGCTGTGGAGAAGTAGCATAATGAATAAACAGATTCACACTGCAAACAAGCTTTTTCATATTGTGTCTTTTTAAGTAATTTTACGATTCACATTTTTTTCTCAGATATACCAACATTCCAACTATCTATATGTTTTAGTGCTTTGTGAAATCTGAGCAGGCGCTGCCACAGTTGCTGTGCAGTAACGTGTGTCTGCGCTGCTCCTGGATCAGCAGCATCACTCTGCTGCTCTCGGTTGCCATTGTCCCCATCCTAACACGCACCACAGGCACACAAAGAGTTGGAATCACCTCATGAATTGCTTCTGCAGCCTCCAACTCACACATAAAGCCATTATGGCAAGCTACAAATCAAGAACTCTGCATGTAGCGTCACGGTCATTTTGCTGCAAATTACTTTACAGTTCGGCAGTAATTTAGGGTTGACATGAAAGAAGACGAAAATGTGTGCAAAATATTCAATATCAGACCTAGAATAATTTAAAAGTTGTAAGTAAAAGTGAGACAGTAACTGGGTGATCTTCAACCTAATAAGATTACTGCAAAACGTAAAATTGTAATACCTGAATGAAGTGTAATTTTCATGAGTAGTGTTCTTTAAAGCAAGTTACTGCATCTCCTTTTATTCCCTTTTTGACAAAAAAATGTAAAATTACATTTGAGGTGAAACGTGAGCTAGAGCAGCATGTTCATTTACGTCAAGCCAAGTTTCTGTTAAAAACATGTTATAAATTTTTATAAAATGAAATCATGAATAAAAAAAAGGTTTTCTGGAAAGGGATCTGACATTTAACACTACCATTTTCAGGATTCCCGTATTAGATTTCCGAGTCATGTGACATTACCTTGTTGGAAATGATATTTTACAGTAACTGAATGTTAAGATGGCAGAAACACGGTAAGGGTCTATCTCCAGTGAAGCGTCTACCGCTCTGCTCAAAGAGGAACTGTGGTGATAATGGCTGTGACTGGAGGATCATCAATCTTGGTCGATGTTCATCCCAGTAACTATCACCACAGTTCCACTTTCAGCAAATGCTTCAGTGAACTTGAACCCCTTTGACTCACATGAAACTGAAATCCAGATCACAGTAAAACTGTAGGACTGAATGTTCTTGTTCTAAAACAATTAAATTACAAGCACCTCTAGTTAAATGCTATTAAGAAGTTTTAAACCTTAATCCAGTTGCCTGATGGGAAATGACTGGTAGCATCGCTGTGGTTTAGCTGGGCATTACTGTAGTAAAGGATGCACTTAATTATGTTTTCAACAAGCATTTAAGAACAAACATGGAGTGTTGTGTGAATGTGTTCTCGCTGTGAAGTTGTTGACCTTGCGCCTTCCAGCAAAAACACAAGAAGCTTCTTTCAAGTCATGAGCGCACATCATGCACACAGCAATTATAGCGAGCACAAAGCTCAACTCTTGCTGAGCTACACAGCTCCCAACCCGCAGCCTGTTGGGCAGAAACTTTTCACTTCCGCGCTCGTACACAAAAACAAGCCTGGCAGCGGCAATACACTTTCTCACGAGCACACACACATTCGCTTACAGTTTCTCATAACGCCAGCAAGTCGTGGGGAAACCTCACAGTAAAAGTGCGATGGATAGCACTTGACAACCAGCAGGAGAGCATAACTGTTGGCTGTTTTTGCTTTCTGGGGGGTTAGAGACAGGAGTGTTATGGAGCACTGCACAGCGACAGGAAAGAGAGAATTGCAAAGTGAATCAGCATGTGTGGTCAGCTGGCAGATTGAAAAGGAAGGTCAAATATTCACAGGTGATTTCCACCGCTGGCTTTGTTTTAAAGACGCATTAAATGCATTTCAGGAGCAATGAAGTGATAAAATGTCTTTCCGTACACAGCCACCCACCTCAGCCTTAGTTATAAGGTTTTTTTTGGGGGGGGGGTTTGTGCTTTGTGTTTCCTACATCTGCACAAAATTCTTAAAAATGTGCTGAGGAGAGAGAATCTCAGGTGGAAGTTATTTTAAAGTTTCTTTCTTTTTCCATCACGATAGGCAATCTGAGGCAGAGAGATAATATTTAGCAAGCCCCTTTTACAATTAAAACAATAATAATTCAGGACATTAACATAATTTAATACTACTAAGTGACACTCAGAAAAGTTGTTTGTTTGCTTACACATAAATCAACAGCGGTATGGAAAAGGAACAAAACTCTGAAGGAAAACTGAAGCACGTCCAGAACTTTATGAGTGTCGGTATCATTGCAGTTAAACTACTGTCTTAACTCTGGGCTTCGATTTGTGTCAAGGCAGCACTTTGGTTTGTCTCGCTCTGCTCTTCTGCAGATTCATTGTCTTTGTGCTGTTTGGCAGGTGTGACATCACTGTGGGATTGATTAGAATCAATTGTAATCTTTATTGTTCATGATCACAATAAGGTTCTGGAAACTCTTCATTTGGAAAGTGATTGCATTTTTCAGAAATTGTGCTGCGTTTAAACTCATTTCTACATGTCTTTGATTGAAACACATCATATTTAAGCAATAGGTAGTTTATCCTAAAAAATATTTATATGGTGATAGCTGACTACTTTGCTTGATACTTGTTTATATGGTTGACTACATCCACTAAGTTTGGTCAATAGCAGCTGCTGAGTGAAATATTTACTCTACAGATTTTCTTCTCCTGGCCCCTCAGTGACTACAGCATGTTAGCAACATGAAAGTCTGGGTTGGCTAGTGCTTGTAGGCGGTTAAATTAATACAGAAGAGGGAATAATGATTTTTTTTCCCCTTTTGAAATCATAAGTTTGTTAAGTTACACAAAAATTATCAGGGTTTAATTTTTGATGGTTTATTATTCAGAAGAAAAAAAACCACATTACATCAGCATAAAATAGATTTTTTTATGCTTGTCAATGAATTATGTATTTAAACCCCAAGCAAAACTTGATTCAGAACTTAGTGGAGAAACCTTTATAAAGATCCGTTTCTTCTATTCGTCGAGCAGGTTTGCCGATATCTTAGGAAGCATTTTGGTAAACTCTTCTGCAGGAATTCTGTAACTCCTTAATGTCCATAATTAGTCCTCTTGGGACGCCGTATTACATGTTTTGGGCATTTTCTGGTTCAACACACCTGAATCTAATGATGGTTCATAACATGTTGGGTTGAGTCAATGTCAGAGAAATCTGTTTTGGTCTGATCTAAACTTTGCACTTTCTGCTGACTATGAAGTCACTGTGAATGCAGGATGAGCCTTCTCCACAGTAGCAGAAGTCTCCCTCTCCTGTCTCATGATCATCCTCATTATATCAGGCCAGATTTTGCTTGGAGATCCAAATCGAGGACAACTGATGGTCATCTTCTTCTTATGATTCTAAGTAGCACCACCAGCAGCTGTCACACTTAAAATAAAAACCAAGCTATATATTTGGGAATATTTCTGATCACAAAAACATGAACAGTTGAGGTTTTGAAAATTTACCTGCCAAGCCTATTAAGTTTTAACTGCTTTACTATTGGCAAGCTATAAACTAATTGATAAGCTACTTTAAATGGAATTAATGTAATTAATTACTTAATTAATGTAATCTTTGTGCTGATAGCATAATATTGTGAAACTTTAATATTTTTACTTAAGTTTATAAAGTTGTGGGAATCTCATACCGACCATAACTCTGTTCTGTAACGGATTGATTGAGCCATGTGCCTCTTGGCTTGCAGAGAATAAGGTATTTATTTTCCTGAGTGTCATCCAAATCAATGTTTAATTTTCATGTGGGATTTTTTTTTCTACATTATTGGTTAGCATTCTGCCTCTTTCCATTCAAATAAACTTCAAGTAGCTGGAAGAATGAAAATTAGGTTAAGTTCATTTACTGGAAAAGGTCGAACTGAGGATACTGTATATCAGCCATTACAGTTGTATCTAATGAAATTGCTTTTGTAACAAAGATCAGCTCCTCTCTCCGAACAGTAATGATGTTGTCTCACTTTGGCAAGAGTCAAAGAAATCCTCTTTGGGGATTGATTCAGCTTAGAGACGACTTCATTGGTATCCTGTGTGGAATATCGTCTCCTTCCACGCATGCAGTTTGGTCTAACACACACACACACGCGCGCGCACACTTCTCTATCACCTCCCATCATGGCCAGTGGCTATATGAGGCCTTTATTATGTGCCTGAATAATGCAAAAGTCTTTTCACAAATCAGAGGTTGTTCGTTCCCTCATTGCAGCCCCCACTGCCCAGCACACCCTGAGCGGAAGATAGCCAGAATATTTCTTCTTTTCGCTTCTCCTTAATAATGGTTTTCTCCCCATTTCCCCTCCATGCTCCACATTTTCAGTATCTCACACTTCCCCCCTTGATGCTCCACTCATTATGTAGAGCACTTACTGTAATTTATGGCTCTGACAGCTTTCTGTTTGGTTCTTACGACTCCACCTCTCTAGCAAAAAATATAGACAGAATAAAATGTGATCATGTGCACTTACATCTCTGTCACCTTCTTTTTATTTTCTTTTTTACTTTTTTTCTCTGAATTATGTTTTCCTCAGAGTTACCATGCACCTGTGCTTATATCCTGCTTCACCCCTGAAATGAAAAGTTTTTTACCATCTTAATCTTCATTTTCAATTTAGTTCCCCTACACTTAGAGGATCCGCACAGACTGAAAGCCCAGGAGAGTTTGGAAGGAAACGGGTGGTTGAGTCAGAAAAAGACTGATGAGGTGGGAGGGAGAGCTTGTATTACGTCAGGCATCCTTCTGGTTTATTAGTAAGTGATGTTGGGGGGAAAAGCCAATCTCAGAGGAGTGTGACAGTTATGGATTGTGTGTTTACAGGCATGGTAGTAGTGCACAGGAGAGAGTTTGAGTGGACACATTCTGACTGGTAGATTTCTTAGTAAACCTGGAGAGATTGGATTACGTAGGTTCATTATATAGAGGCGTCTGGACAATTAACAAAAGTACATTATGGGATATCATGTTTTTTTCTCTCTCTACTTAGGTAAACTTAGTTATGTGAAACTTAAATATGAGAGTGTGTAGGAAATAAATGGTGTAATGGCTGATGCCCAGCTTCATGCATGCCTCAAAGGCACAGAACTCTTTCATGACAGACGCTGCAGCAGAGGAAGCTTTGTTCAATCTCAGGTTATCAGATAACTGATTGCTTACTAATCACATCAGCTGGTTGCTACTCCTGTGAAAACAAGAAATATAGTGTACTATTTAACACACTTTATTTCCATAGTTGGTTGATGGGACATTATAAACTCCAATTATGTTTTTGTTCATTTGCAGGTGTTTACTTAAAGATCTGGAAAGATCTGAATACTTGTTTTTTTTTACCATGACTGCATGACCTTTTGACCTTTTTAATGCACATTACCGACATAGAGAGGTAAAATAAAAAGAAAGTACACCCTTTTTTTGTTAAATGTTGTGCATATCGTTGCATAACAGAAATAATCTCCTCTTTGTCTAGTGTGCAATCACAGTAGGTGACACATCAGTAGTACTTTTCCAACAGACTTTTAAGCTGTGTGAAAAGTAAGTACTCCACTGCAGTTTCTTTTGAACTTAAGGAAGAAAACAGCAGCCAGTTGCTGTTGACCAAACAGACCTCAATATTAAATGAACATCAGCAGGAGAGAACAACTTTGTAACACAAAGAGCAGCAAACTATCAGTTTGCTGATAGTTTGCTGATCTATCAGTTTGCTGATCTAGAGCATGAGGATGTGTGCAAACAAACTGCCAAGAAGGAAACAGCCAGGCAAATTAGTCCAGCAGTGGGTGGAAAATTATTTTCAGATTGGTGTAACACTTTTGAATTCTCTGAATTAGAGAAGCAGTAATTAAAAAGGCTGGATACGGACAATTTGGTTTAGTGTTTCTGTTAAATTATTCCGTCTTTTTTATTAAGAAGAGTACTGCCATATTTCTAGCTATGTTCCTTGCACATGAACAGGAAGGGCTGATAAGAAAATATTTGATTTATTTTATTTAATGAGACTAAAATAAATCTTGCAAAAGTATTTACTTTATTATTTTTCATATTTTGTTCCAAATGCCTTTCTTTATATCTTATAGGGATTTTATACATCAACAAAATGTAGAGCATGATGGAGAAATATAACTCCTGAAAACAATATACATATACTGCAGATGCTTATGTAGTAAAAAGTATTTCCACTTCCATTGGTTCATAAAAAAATATAATTTAATGTTGTGTTAGTAACACAGCTTTTATGTCCATATTGAATATTGTTTGCTTTTTTCACACTGTATCTCAAACAAATGTTTTATATAGTCAATCAGCTTTTCTCCTGTTTAGTCAAGGTCCATGCATGGCGGAATAACATGATAAACAACTCGCCTGCTGCTTCCAGCACCGTCCTCTCTCAGCTCTCTGTCTGTCAGCTCAACAGGGGCTGCAGCCCACAAGCATCCATATGTATGACTTCAGGTCCTCTTCCTAGAATAGGACACTGTTTCTTGGATCTGCTCATTTTGCAGTGCAACGGTTCATTCTAAAACATATTCTAAACGTGTTCAAAGTAATATTGGAAAGCTAAATTTGTGTTGTGTGTGCTCACTAGAGAGGAAAATGTGTGTTTCTGTGCCTTGGCGTGGATTCTTCTAAGCCTGCGGGGAGAAGTTGGAAGGAGGGTGGTAATTATAGAAAGTGAATGGAACAAGGTGCTGTGTACTGGGGCTAATGAAGGCAAGAAAGAGAAAAGACGAAGGATGTGTGTAGGAGGTGTTTAAGACTTGAGGATGATGCATTGGTTCGTAAGTTCTAGTACTCCCAGTCGAACCATCACTTTGACTACATCCTGGCACATATTTTATTCAGGGAGACTGACGCAGAGACAAACATGCACAAGCTTACTTCTAAATATGCACACAAGTTACTGAAATTACTATAATTTCAGGCATATTTATGCACTGTTGTAACTTTCAGGTCTTTCTTCGCTTCTGATGTTTTCCTTAACGACATACTGAGCAAACTTTGGATTATATCTGAAATAAAATTATATTTTTAGACATCTGTTATCTATACTTTGCGATGGTGTTACAGTATTTTAATAAGCTTAGTGTTAATTATTTAGGTCTCACCCTGTTTAACCTTGATAGCCTGCCACTGGGTGAGGATACACTTTTGAAAAAAAAAAAAAAAAATCCAAGTCATTTTTATTATGTTTGACTAATTATTATATTTAACATTACATAAAAAATGTAATGTGATACAATTAAATATTTAAATTATTTTTTGGAGAGATGTAAGCAATTTAAGGCCAGTGTGTTGACATGCCTTTTAAAATTAGTTTTACCCCAGGCAGATTCATGTTTAATGTAGTCCTTGAATTTTAGCAACATGTGGAAGCAATGGTGCAATTTTGGAGAGGTCCAATCAGAGCTAGAGAGGTCCAAGAAAATCAAAAATTCCCGTACAGGAAAGTTAATTGGTGATTCTAATACGGTTTTAATTGCTAGTTCGTGTGACGGTCAAAAACATTTCCCCAAATCTGATGCCCCTTGCATACTGTCTTATTTTCATTATAAAAGCACCAAAGTTAAGCACTGTACTTTGGGCAACAAACAAAAATGAAAATTGATGTCAGCAGTCCAGATAATTGTGGGATCATGATGGTATTTTTAGTGTGTTTCACTTGAACATTTTATCCCGAGGAGCAAATGTGTCAGGTTTTGTGCAGCTTGGCAATTTGAAGCTTATTTAAGGCAATGACAAGACAATTGTAAAGAAAAATAAAAATAAATATCCTCTGCAAATCAAATTTACACTTTGTCATTTAAAACCACCAAGAGGGTTTAGAAAAAAAACAAAAAAACATCTGGCACAAATTGTCCCTAGAATATTTTAAGAGTTAAGTTTGTGATTTGTGAGATACATTTTCATAAATGGCAAAAAAGAGGAATTGCTAAAAGTAAAAAAATAAACAAATAAAAAATATTGCTAAAATCTAATTCTTGTGAACCCATTACTGCCTTGTGTTGTAAATTATGCACCAGTTGTATGCCTAGGGGCAATTGGTGTTTTGTTGCTAATCCTTACGTAAATTCAAGTTTCTTTCTGAACGTCTGTGAAGGGAAACTTCCTCAGCTTTAATAAATAGTTTATGTCTGTGAAATGGAGCAATAATAAAAAACAAATGCCAGGCTCTGTTCCTGTCTGTATGCAAAGCTTTCTCTGGATACATCCTCTCTCAAAGACTGTCGCAACTTCCACAATCACAAACCTGTGGCTACTGTTGGCGGTGCTGCATTACCCTTCATCTTGTTTTCTCTCATCGCCTCATTCACACAACACACACAACACACACACACACACACACACACACACACACACACACACACAGGAAAGTCATTATTTGCTGAGTGTCTGTTCAGTGTCATGACCCCAAGCCCCCTGCTTGTTATGAAGCCAGGAGTTGCTGGCTGCAAACATATAAAACAGGACACACAGCAGGTTGCTGCCTCTAATGATGATCTGCTTGGTGACGGTTGTGCTCATGACTACTGGTGTTCTACATGGCCCAGTGTGGTGTGTGGTTGTCACTGTGCTCTGCAAATTAGAATGGTAATAATGTGTATCCACCTTCATGCTCTCTCTCATGTTCATCTATCCATGTTGTTGATGTGCTGATGTTTATTGATGCAGTGTGTGCTTTATGGTATCACATGTGTGTGTGTGCAATATTATATAACTGCAAATTCATAGGCATGCCTCCATGCTCTTCAATGATGTGAGACGGAGCCATGAATCAGCTCAGCCCGTAATGAATTCCGATGGCCCATGGAAGACAGAGGGGAGGAAGACAGGAGCAGGGGAAGGAAGAGCAGAGGAAGGAGTAGGAGCAGCAGCAAAGGCGTGGCTGAGGAGCCGAGGCAGGGGCAGAGAGGAGAACGGTTGGAAAAGTGAAGGGAAATAATAAAAGAGAATAACGAGGGAGGGAACAGTGTGAAGCTGTAGGAGTTCATTGATTAATCACAAAAAAAAAAATCATAATTCAGTCCAGTCTCCCACTGTTCTCTTTTTAACTGAAAACAGCAGAAATTTTTGTCATTATTGCTGTTCCCAGAAAACCATTATAAGCAGTTGGTAACTTATTTGCCTAGAGTTAAATAAGGGCTAATCTAAATCAGGAGGTTCATTATTAAAAACGGAGTTTCTTTGTGTTTGATGAAAAGCAAACTTCTAAATGGAGTTTTACATTACCGTAATGCATTTTCAATGCCTTGTGGCTCCCATTCTTTAATAGGCTGATCTGAAAATACTGGCAGCTTCAGTGGGGAGAAATCATCACATTTAGACGTTTCCTCTCATATCCCAGTTTGTGACAAATTAACACAACCAAATACCTAGACTTAGTCTTATCATTGTATCAGTTTTGGTAGTTTCTATTAATTGTACCTGCAAGTATATTTTCTTTCCAACTAGATATAACATTCATTTTCTTAACATTAGTGGTAAATAGCAAGCAAATTCTGTCAATAGGTAGGCAGCTTTTAAAAAAATATGTTGACAGAAATATGTCTCTTGATCAAAGAAAACTAAGAATAAACAGTTTTTATTCAAGTAAAGTTATCTAACGTGGGGTTCATAGAATATGTAAGCAGTGTTCAGGTCAAATTTGATCTGTCTTTTAAATATTCAATCGTTTTCCTAATTGCATAGAAGTAATAAGAAGATCTTAAAAATGTGTGATGTAGAACGGGAAGGTTCGGCTTCAACAGCAACTTTGATGTCTTTCTCTTGCTCCTGTACAGCCTGGATGAACAGCAGACAGGTCTTGACATGATGTTCAAAATACATTTTGATTTAGAAGCTTTTAACATCTCTGTGCCTCCTCTGATTCATTTAGCCATTTTACTGACTTTGACATTTGCTCAATTTGAGTCCCTTACAGTACATTCTGTCAGGAACAGCACGTACAGCTTAGAGGACTGTCGTCCACACTGCCTGCTAGTGCTTATTATGGTGCATTCATAGATTGGGAAAAGATTAGGTTTTCCTGTTATCTGATGAAAAGTTAAAGACATGAATTCTCTTAACCTCACCCTGAAAGTAACCTCCGTTTTAAACAGCTGTGGAATATTGTCATCCATACAAACCAGATCTGTTGGAGGCCATTTTTGATTTCCTCACTGGTACAGTACTAGACTTTGTGTAATCTGATTATATGTTGTCAGACTTCATTATCACCAGTTCTTGTGTCTCCACCAACTTATTGAAAACACAATTCTTTATATTGTCTAAATAGACACAGAAATGAGTCATCCTCACTGACTTTACATAGAAGAATACACTACGAGGCATAAACTAACTCACAGAAACACTTGTGCTTTTTGCTTTTCTGATGATTATTACCATTTTAACAAAGCAGTTAAACACAGCTCTACCAGATTCAGTTAGAAAACTTTGAAGATACGGTTCAAATGCAATATAAATAAATTGTTTATTTATTTATATTTCGAATAATACTGTTTTTTAGTATTTCTATATTCACTTGATTTTACTGTGTATATATAGTTTTTCATATTGGTTTTGCTTTTTATTCTGCTGTAACAATGTAAATTTCCCCACTGCGGGATTAATAAAGGAATATCTTATCTTATCTTATCTTATCATGAAGATGTGGCATCTGAAAATTCTTTGCTGTCACAGCTGGTGTGACCCAATCTGAAGATGCTCTCCGGTTGTTTCTAACATGACCTGCTCTTTCAGATTCAATCAAAGCCCTAATCACAAACTTTAATAGCTTCTTTATACCGCCTCGTTTTCTTTTTGTTGCACACACTGTCAGTCTTTAAAAGTAATTAACAAGTAGAAAGCAAACAAGACATTATTGAATGGCTTTGTCAGCTTTTCTTGCTCTGTATCATTTTATATTGATCCACGCTCGCAATCATTTGTTTATATGAAGTCAAATATGTCTGCAGGCAGAACAATGAAGTCATATGACACTGAGGCTTAATAAGAATATTTTCAATGACATGGCTCCTGCTGAATATGAAAAAGAAACAGATATGTTTGAGTGTTAAAATCTGTTTGATTGAACCACATTAGTATTAGATAAGGATAAAAACAATAAGACATAGAGTACTGTACTCTAAGCACTTGCAAGTTCACTTACACAGATAAACAGAAATGAATATTAAAACTGCACAGAATATTAAAATATTGATCACCATAAATACAGTCTAACAGCTGTCTTGCATTCTTTGTTGCATTATTGCATTATTTTTCTTTTTCATTCTTTAAAAGTGCTGGGGGAAAAGTATGCATGGTGGCCATTTTCTCTTACCTTTTAAAATCATGCTAGCACACAATACCAGACACAATGTGTTCCCATTCCAGCTGTGTTAAACACAATGTGTTCTTTGGTCACACACGCATACACACACCCACACGCATGCATAGAAAGCACCAGAGCAGATATGAGAAAGGAAAAAAAAATGCTCATGAACTGAATTAGTATTTGAAAGCTGTGTTTCTGCAGGAGAGTTGTCCTGTGAATAAAAAAAAAATCAGTTTTATGCAGTTTGACTGGCTTTCAAGAGATTTGCTCTCAGTTGCAGATTTTCCAAATGCCTGCAGGTCAGGTGCATCCCCCTGCTTCTCAGTCAAACGCAAACTGACTGACGATCAATGATACATTAACAACTCGACAACAAGAGCAAACAAAATTAACACTGCTACATTAAATGCGCAATATGCTGGAGATCAACCTAACAAGCAGCAGCTTTGACAGAGTTCCTTATTCTCAACCCCCCTGAGGCTGGTTGTGTAGGATGTGTTTGTTTCTCTAACAATGGTTTAATTTACATGTGGGTTTTAATAAATTCAAAACCAACAAGGCTGTTTGTTTTAGATTTTTGTTTTATGAATTTTCTGAAGTCTTACAATAGTGATACTGATATAAATAGTGACAGATGCTTTTCTAAGGCAAATTATACAAAGTAATGTTTTGAAATTGAACAGTTTCTGTGAAATCAAACATCTTCAGCTTAAATATTGTAGTTTGTCAAAAACGTCATGCTAAGTTTTTGCAATACAATTTCATGACGATTAAATCTACAATCTCAAAAAGAAGCTTGTATGCAAACACATATCTCATACATCACATAAAACATAAAACATCTCATAGAGTCCTTTTGACTGTTTGTAGTTGATTTTTAATTCAGATTTCTTCATCCAATGTCTGTTTGGCTGCAGCAATGTTTCTCAGCTGAATGAGAAACAACATTAAATTCAAGAAAATTTGGTAATAATAAAATGAACTTGGCAAATCTATTTGTAAAGATGATCAGAGGAGGCTGGAATAACAAGATTTCTTCTGTGATGATTTTGAGCCAAGTTGTTGTAAAAACCATATGGCATTCCATTAAAATGATCTTTCAAGTGCCAAGTGTGTTTTCTGCAGAACTGCTACATCACCCACTACGTTTGCCAAAAAGGATCCTCAGGTCAACAGACTTGTAAAGAGCCCAAGTCTACCAGCTAGCCATATCATGGCTGCAACCAGAGTGATTCTTTATCCTCTATTAATATCTCTAATCATTCATAAATATGAGCTTTAATTTGGAAAAACATTCTGTCTTGGCATTCTTCATGGGAGTCTAATCCAAACGGATTTGATGGCAAGACATTTTGTGCATCTCATATTCAGCAAAGAGAGGTGATTTCTGTATTTTTGTCCTGAGTCCTCCAGGGTGTCAGCTGAACTGTCGGTATTGCCACATCATACGCTTGAGGCAAATGGCTAATCCTTTTAAAAGTCAACCAACACAGGGATGGTGTCCTTTGTTTGGCATGTTTTAGGCACAACGATGGTGAGTTGATTTCAGCCACCCTTGCTACCTGTGCCGTTTTACAAACACAAGGAGATGACATGGCTTTAAAAAAACAATATGTTGCTTGGAAATTCAAGTTCATTTTAATTTCGCACATCTGCACACAAGTGTGTTGGCTTCCAGGAAAGAAACAAATAAAATCACCATCTGCATTTGGACAGGATGGAATTTAACAGCAGAGTTTGAAGACTATGCTGGGCAAAACATTACTTGTTCTATATCAATAAGAGCAAAATGACTTTAATTTGAACACGTAAAGCTTACAAAATAACAGCATTATGTATTCTCAAATGTTTTTGAACTGAAATGCATTTTGGACTTTCTTTAAAACTTTTTTAAGAGGTTTTGATCAATAATTCCTCAGGCATTCTGAACGTTTTTCAAAGTCCTTCTTTAAAGGGGAGAGCACATTGTGAGTACCGAATTGGATCTCATCGGTTTATACTCATCGGGTGGTACCTTTTTACTGAAATGGGTCAAGATTACGGGGCAACCTTGTTTTTCCTCATTTTCTATCGAGGCTCACCATGGAAGCATGTTGACATGTTTCAAAAAGAGCAAAGTGGAAAAGCAGAGACCGAAGGACGTGTCACTTAAAAAAAGAGGGTAAAAATAAAAGCAGAGGCTTTTGAAAAAACAGCAAGAAAAATACAGAAACATGAGAAACATATGACATTAGAAGCTGCAAGCTTAATAAGTCCAGCTGATCATCAATAGTAAGAATGGAAATTATTCAAACCCCTGACAGATTTAGGTTTGAAGTAATCTTAGTTTTCTCAGGATGACCCTTCTGACTGGATGCAGTTTTAACACGATGGAATGACCCAAAACCTTCATGTCATTTTTATAAAAAATTAAATACATACCTATTTTAAAAAAATAATAATTGATACACCCCTTACATTGTACTATTTTCTTTTGCTCTGTCAACACATGTCACTATCAGAAACAAACTTTATAATGAAAATAATTTGAAATCTAAATCTGACTGCAGTGTGAATAATTTTGAACTTAATGGTTTATATGCCATCCCTTAATTTGAAAGTTCTTTGGGATTCACCTTGTTTTTCCTTCATCGTTGCTATTATCAGTTTGACAGGCTGCTACTAACAAAGGAGTCTAAAGAGTTGAAATTAGTTATCTTTTATGTGTCATAACACTGGTTCACCTGGAGCTTAGGAGCCTTTTATGCCTGGATGATTAACTTTTCAGAGTTGAGTGGGATAATAATTCTTGTAAAATGCTAACATACTGGACTGAACTGAGTCACGATCTGTAGAAAAAGACTGGAAGACTTTCAGAAACAGACAGACAGTGATGACGCATCATTGGAAGCAAAGTGTAAAGAAACATTAAATGTCTTAAAACTGTTACACAACACGGTGGCTCACTAACAAGGTACCGCCAATTCAGAGGTTGGTGCGCATGAAAGTACAGTTAGTCATTTGAAATGTTTCAGAAAAAACATTTCATAAGGTTTTGAAGTTGTCATATTGGATGGATAACAGGCTGCATACAGATGACAGATCTGACACGTGGTTTAACTAATGATCTGAGGAAAATGGGGAAGATCTTAGACCCACTAAAATGAACTCATTTTCAAAAAACTGTAAAACTTACCAACGATTGTTTTGTTAATTTTGCTCTGTCTCTTATTTCAGGACGTTTCTCACATTTCCAAAGTCTAAATGTGAACTCTCTTCAAGTGTAACTCTAACTTGTCTGGTAGATTAAATCTATTCTCTGACGTTAGTCTCCTTAATGAACAAAAATAAATAAATAGTTGTTTCTCCTAACTTTTCACTGAAAGCCAATAAGATGAAAGAAACAGCTTCACAATTATTTGAATACATTTATTTTATTTTATTTTTACACACTGTAAGATGAGGAAAAAAATGATTCTGCAAGCATGAGTTCAGCTCTGTAAAGTGTAATTTATGTTTCAAGACGAAGCAGAGAGAAGTGCGGCGCTTCAAACTGTCAGCAGCACACTTGTTAACTTTAATCAATACACAGAAGATAATCTTGTCCTCTGAAAAGATAAGAAAACATAAAAGGAGCTGAGATTTTAACAATGATTTTTGGAAAGTAGGTCAGTGCACATGGAGAGGAAGACAATGTAGCAACCAGACTCAGATATAAAAAAGCAACAATTATTTTCCATAAAAAGTCACATATGGCAAATAATACATTCTTGCCACATTGGGAACATTGATTGTATTTTTTATAAATTCATAAATCAGCTTTAAATGTATTCCCCCTGCAGGATTTAAACAAACAGGCATAAAAATGATTACTTGTGTTTTAGCTGCAACATTTCCCAAATGAACACGAAACCAGAAATGACTACAGTCAAAAGCCAGTACCTTCCCAACTGGCTTTTCTGTTTGGCAGCCAGCAGTCCTAAAAAGGCATCACATCATTGTTATGTGGAATATAGATGAGAGTCAGCAGCTTGAGCTTGCACAGACAGGGCAGCTAAGGCCAACAACATGACTAATCACTGGTAATAATACTAACAGGTATGACTCACATTACAGAGGCTTTCCTTGCAGTCTTCAATACATTTTTCATTTTGTGACACTGATGCCAAAAATAAAGAAGCTGCTCGTTTTTAATCTGAAGATTATTCAAGCTTTGATTAATTTGCATTCTTTGCTCAAATCCATCAAGTTTGATTAACTTTCTTGCTCAACAAAACCTTCCATAAAACAACAATTTTATCTAGCTTGTGATGGGATCAAATTTTAAACTGTTCAGAAACTGTTATATCATCGCCTAAAAACATCTAACAGTTTTCAGTGTTAATCCAGTCATGGCTTTGATGTTTTTCACTGCGTTATGTTCTGTTCTAGGTTTGCATGATATTGGAAAAAACTGAGATTGTGATTTTCTCTACCCTTGTGATATATATTGTTATATGACAAGAACTTAGGATTGTTGAATCGGTAACTTGAATAGCTTCCTAAGTTATGTTGCATCCCTGCCATCTTGTTGACAATTTCCACCTTTTTGTGAAGGTCACAAATATTTTAGAAATATTTTTGCAATGTTAGTAACAATAGTAAATATGATGATATAAACTGCTATATAACCATGTTTTTTTCCCCTCTCTTTTCTGCTGTGCTTCCATCATTCTATGACCTTCAGCGTTTTGAGCATTAGTGTCCGGTGTGAGCATCTGCTGGTATGAGACTCTGTGCACCTGGCAAAATATTATTCGCATGGAAAAATACAGGCTCTGAACACTTGAAATATTTTAGTCAACAGTTTTTACACTCCTAACAGTCTTTTGTGATTTGAGTATTTCCTAAAGTCCTTCTCTGTTCTATAAGCAAATGTCGGATACATTTGAAGCATTACATACAATCTATAAGCATCTGACATGCCACTTTTATTACTAAAGTTTAAAGAGGTCTTTACTCTGATTCTGAGATATTGAAATGTTTTCCAAGGTTAGCATGCTCCATGTGAGACAGGACTCAAAAGTCCCTTCTGTTATCAGCTGGAAGTATTTTTCTGGCTTGCAGTCTGAAGAAACTGCTGACATGCTTTGACATGTTCAAAATGGTTTTCTTTTAAATTGGTTTTTACATCTCATGTCTTTTTCTGACTTCATATTAAAAAGTGCAACTGACTGTTAAAATCACAAATTCTCTGACTTCTTAACTCACTGCAGTCTTTTTTTGTCTTTACCTCCACACCAGTGCTTGCTGGTAGAGCTGACATACTTTCACAGAGATCAGATTTGTGACTTTCTCACTGTCTGATAAGCAGTCAACACTGCTAACCAAATATTCAGTTTTTGGCTGATGTGCATCTTTAAGTAGCACATCTTTCTAAACACTGAATGACAACGATCTATAGATTTGGCTGTTCTATCACCTCATTGGGAAAATTATTGTTACACATGAGTAAAGGTACTTAGAACTGTGATTAGATCCTATGTAATCTATCTAAATTAGACGTTACAGTACGTATAGTCTTCATATTTTACAATCAGCCCCTTCTTCAGTTTGGAAAAAATGCAAAAACAATACTAGAGCAGTTGTTCACATTGTGTGTCTGTGTTGTAGGAACTTTACTTGAGCAGTTCTCTGTTTGTAGTTCTAATTTTGTTTAGTGTTTGAGGAAGATTTGAACTTTGTGCACTTTTAAGCTTAATGACCAAACAGCCTCTCATGGCCAGGAATCCTTACACTGAAGAAAATGGACATCTTTGGAGTCTCATTGTAAAAGTAGCGCTTGTTTTTTTATTGTTGTTTTTCTGTGCCTCTGTTCTATTTATAAGACATACTGTAAGTGCCTAGCACCTTCATACATTTTGCAGTATATTTTCACTGCTCTTTTAGTGTTTTTTTTTCTTATACAAAAGCAGATCTTTGCTGTTTAAGTGTGACTGCACCTACACTCTGCTCTTCTAATCTCGGTTTCCTGAACTCGCTGTTTATCTGCTCTACCTTTCTTGCCTGTAGGTCTTCCTCTGTGTCTCTGCTCTGTATGTCTTCAGTGTTTATTGTCATCGTTCCTCTGAAACCATGCCTGTTCTGACATAAAGCAGCACAGATCCAGTCTGTGCTGGATTGAGAGGGCAATATATATATATTGTTTTTGGGAAGATTTGCACCGTGACTAAAGAAGCTGATTTGTGCACTTGTCAAGATTACAATTCATAAGTCTTAGATTCCAGATTGTTAAAACAAGACATTTCAAAACTCTTGTCCAAAATTAAATTTAAATTGAATAATAATTACCAATAGTCTTTGCATGTAATCAGGCTAATGGTTTAAACTTTATCAGTGCATAGAAATGAACCAAAGTATCTTCATTTTGATTTAAATAGCATCCTAAGGAATAAAGTTAAAAGTTATTTGTTTCATAATTATGTTTCCAGTTATAGTATTTGTTAGCAGATATTTGCTTGAACAAAATTCAAAGATGTTCCTAAAAAGTGTGTTTTCTTTCTGATTGAAACATTCTTTGTTTAGAAATTAAGTGGTGTCAAAATACAAACCCATAGATGAATGGGTTTTAGTCTGTCACCTATTTATGCTGTTTACTGAAAAAAAATATAACTGCTTTATTACACCCACATAAATCATTTGTCTGTCTAGGAATAACACAGGAGTTTAGAAGTAGCAATTAGAAACTGTTTTTGGGGTTCAAGAAGATAAATGGCATTCAAAGAGTAGTCGTGTTTCCATCAAACTTTTTTATGTGCATTTTGAAGTATCACATTAGAAAAAGTTGATGGAATGGCAAAGTTCATAAATAACTTCCCCAATTTCACAAAAAAAACTTCTTTTTTTTTTTTACTCTCAATTGAGGTAGAAACACATTTGCCAAAAAAAGTTAACGTGTCTGAACCTCCCACAAGGAGGGGATGACTCTTAATTATTTTTTTAAATGAGTGGTGCACGCTAGGTTGCAAACTCTGCATCGTGTTTGTCACAGCCATGCACCTCAACATCTGATTAAATTATGTTTTGTTTAGCGAGGTTGAATTGCTCCAAAACAGGTGGAAACACCCCCAATTTGTAATTTCTTTTTTGTGTCATTTTAAAAGTTTGCTCAAAATTCACATGACAATTAGACTGAAACATAGCTAGTCACAGTTTTAATCATTCTGCTTCATTCTTCCTCTGCAGGGTCTCCGCTCCACATCAGGTGAAGCACTGTAGGCTGCCAGGCCCCTGCCACCATTACCTTCCCTCCTCCTCAAGAGGCATCATCCTTTACACAGAATCCCTCCACCCCACCTGGCCTCACCTGGCAAACCCCATCGGACAACCACCACTGGCCCTCCCTTTACCCCATGGTGGCCCCAAGGCCCACCCTCTCACTGCTACTGGCTATCCTGGCCTGCACGGGGCCCGCACGCCCCTCGCCCCCCCTGCTGCTCCGGCCCCGGGAGAGAGAGAGGGACTCGGGTGGCATCAACATAGCCGTAGTCCACTCTGGCTCCTCCCTGCTCCCGGAGACGGCGGTGGTGGGAGGCGCGGGGGTTGGCGAGCCGGGTCTCGGGTCCGGTCTGGGAAACGGTCCGGGAGGAGGAGGCGGCGGAGGCGGAAGGGGGGTGACAGATACAGCCTCACTGGCAGGAGTCGTGGCCATGGCCTCTTTATCCTCCTCAACATACCTGTCGCTGGCAGCACTTTCCACGGAGACGGTGATGACACCATCAGGTCAGGCAAACGTCATCTACCTGGCAGTGAATGAGAGCAGTCCAGGCACACTGCTGCTGCAGCTGTGTGAGCTGCTGGCCACTACACCTCTACAGGTAGGCACAGGACACCAAACACACGGTTTTTCACCTTACATTGTGTTTGATTCTAAATAGATATGCATTCTGAGTTACTGGAAGATGTTTCACCTGCAACCTTTGTTTAACTCAGGGTTTGGTGTTTGAGGAGGAGAGACCACCCCCGCCAAACCGTGCCCCTCTAGCCCCAATGCTGGAGTTTGTCTCCGCTCAGACTGGAGTTCCTGTTGTTGCTGTCGGGGGAGGAGCCAGTCTAGGCCGAGAGCCACAGGTAAAAATGAGTTACTTCTTATTGCATCATCATCGTTCCCGTTTCTTTCATCGCAGCCAAAGAAAGAACTGTCTGTGAAACACCAGATAGAATGTAACAATTAAAAGATATGAACACGTTTTCCGCCTTCTTCAGCAGATTTCAGTTACATAACACTTTGAAGTTGTGGTCTATATGTAAATGGGAAATTTACTGAAGAGAAAATGTACAGTAATTTTAATAAGACAATGTCAGTCTGTGAGGGTGGAACAATATTACCTTTCAAATTAGTAGAAATCATATTTTCTATCAATGTACTCTTTGTACAGCAGCATTAAATCTACATACATGCAGTCTGAAAATTTATACATTATTTCATTTGAGGACCACAAAATATGTAAAAGTGGTATATTATGTAGATAAAGTAATCTAAGTAATCTAAGAGGTAGTGATCAGCCACTAACCTTTAACTTTGGTGTAAAAGTGGAAAGAACAGAAATTGTTGCTTCCCTTCTATTCAGCAGGCAGAACTGATGAACTAAAGGGACATGTTAACTTTATTTATTATGATGTTCTGATTATGGATTTTTTGACCAAAAATAGTTTCAAAATATGAGTCTTTGGAGGAATATGTACCTCATGTTATGCCTAACCTACAAGCTTGTTTGTTTGCTGTTTGACAGGAGCAGGTTGAGGGTCATGGCTAATTTAGGAATTAACCATGGAAAAATCCAATCAGAATGGGAAACGGGAAAGGAAAATCCAAATCCAAAGAGGCACAAATTTGTATTGAATGAATTACAAAGAGTGACTCAGTGAGACCTTTAATGCTGAGGCGTCTTGTTACAAAGCTTTTCATTACACAATCACAGTTTCTGCTTATTGCAAATATGCACATTTCAGCTTTAGGGACGACAAATTCCTTAGGCCTGCAGTGCTATGAATATGAAATCCTCTCCATATCTTCTGACAGCAGAAATTGAAGCTCAGTGAGCAATCTCTAATTTATCTCAGATTAAAATCTACAATGTCAGCTTCTTTTTGGAAGACACACTGTTTGATCTTATCAGGAATGTGCGATGGAGAAGAGGGGCATTGCAATATCTTTCTCAGGATGGCTTTAGTTTCCGTTGTTGCTGTTTGTTAACAGGTCAGCATCAAAATCACCAAGTAGAAAGAGACATGAATATTCATAATATTCGACCAGTTTGAGAAAATAAATCAACACAATTGTTTATAAATTGATTACTTATGTGTTGAGAGACCCGGATAACAAAGCAGTACAACAACAGCAGGTGTGATAGTCAGTGAGTGGGCCAGACTGTTTTAAACAGATCACCTTGACAGCGATGGGTTATAATTCTTTCATGACTTGGCCAAGGGCGTAGGAACGAGTCTGTCATTGGGGGGGACGCATATCGGAAACCTGACAGATCAGTAAATATCTAAAGCAGAAATGTCAAACTACTTATGCCATCAACACATCAGAATGCGTTACTCTAATCTGACCCTTGTTTCAGTAACAAGTATTCTAACATGTTACTATTTACAATCCAATAATCAGATTAAAGTTATGCATAGTATAATGACCGTCATTCCAGGATGAACACTCACTTTAGCATTTGTCTCACAACTAGCAAGCTAAATACTCTGGTAGCACAGACAGGCTACCAGATTTGATATAAATTGACTGGTAATTGAACTGGTTCTACCTCTTTCTAAAACCAAAGTAGAAAACAGCTCATAAAATAAGACTCAGCAGTTTTAAACTCAATACAGCAGTTTGACCAACAAAAATAAAATCTAAAAAACAAGTTTTGTTCTTCTTTAACATCTCTCTACATCAGTGCAACAGTTTGATCTACAAAATAAATAAAAAT